>NW_028292570.1:7873980-8058207 GCF_029948245.1 Actinia tenebrosa
TCGATGATACCAGTTTTCTCTAGTGTCAAACTTGAATATCTTCACCATGTAAGATACCATATCTTTCACATTGAAGATATCACTGTTACATAGTAACGTATTTTAATAAAGAATTTTTGAGCTTTTGTTTTATTTAAGTTTCATCGATATCTATGTAATAAACAGAACAGTACATGGCCGCTTGGAGATATGAATGTTATCTTCTCGTGTTCAATTTAGATATCTCACTCAATTGAAATATCAATCGAACACTCGAAGATAAAATTCGTATCTCCGCGCGCCCATGTAATATCCTCTATTTCCTAAGCTAAGAGACATCTATTAGAAGGTTTGCGTATTATTGTGGTGTACTGCATCATAAAGTTTCTCAGACTCTTAGTCCTACAAAATTATTTCCTTGCTTACTGTACCTTCTTTGCTAAGTTCTCGATGTACTCCACTTCATCTTCATTTATTCATCTTCATCACTTTCTAGTTCATCTATAAAACATATAAAAATAAAAATGTAAATATTCTGTACAAGTCGAGGCTACCTCTGAGCAACTGCGAGCTTGAAACTGCAGTATGGATTCATATTAATTAACTTAACGTCTTGTGTGTGTACAGTTTACCTTCTTCAAATTCTTCATCCCCATCATCACTATCTTCTTCTTCTCCTCCTCGGTCTGAAGTGAATAAGGAATAATCATCTATTAAAAACAACTTACTAATATCAAGATACTCTTTTCATGTCAGCCCAGAGGTTGTTTCAGGGTTTTGATCTGTGAGTTAGCCATGCCCTGACTTAGATCAGCCCAGAGGTTGTTTCAGGGTTTGATCTGTGAGTTAGCCATGCCCTGACTTAGTTCAGCCCAAAGGTTGTTCCAGGGTTCGATCTGTGAGTTAGCCATGCCCTGACTTAGATCAGCCCAGAGGTTGTTTCAGGGTTCGATCTGTGAGTTAGCCATGCCCTGACTTATATCAGCCCAGAGGTTGTTCCAGGGATTTTTCTGTGAGTTAGATGTGCCCTGACTTAGTTCAGCCCAGAGGTTGTTTCAGGGTTCTATCTGTGAGTTAGCCATGCCCTTACTTAGATCAGCCCAGAGGTTGTTTCAGGTTTTTTTTGTGAGTTAGATGTGCCCTGACTTAGTTCAGGCCCAGAGGTTGTTTCAGGGTTCTATCTGTGAGTTAGCCATGCCCTTACTTAGATCAGCCCAGAGGTTGTTTCAGGGTTTTTTCTGTGAGTTAGATGTGCCCTGACTTAGTTCAGCCCAGAGGTTGTTTCAGGGTTTTTTCTGTGAGTTAGATGTGCCCTGACTTAGTTCAGCCCAGAGGTTGTTTCAGGGTCTTTTCAGTCAAAAATAATCAGTTGGTACCTTTCAATTTATCAAATGAATGGTGGAAGTAAATTTTGATATATTATATTATACAACTACCACTCCCTGTACGGGGCTCTTCCATAAGGTTCACTCCACACGCACTACCCCTACATTATATATTTACAATATACAACACTCAACTCTCATGTCGATTTTTATGGAGGGAGATAAACCAGAGAACCTGGAGAAAAAACCCTCGTGGCAAGAGAGAGAACAACACATCAAACAAACTCGACTCTCATGTTGATTTATATGGAGGGAGGAAAACCAGAGAACCTGGAGAAAAACCCTCGTGGCAAGGGAGAGAACAACACATCAAACAAACTCAACTCACATGTTGATTTTTATGGAGGGAGGAAAACCAGAGGACCTCGTGAAAAACCCTCGTGGCAAGGGAGAGAACAACACATCAAACAAACTCAACTCACATATGACCTAGTCTGAGCAGGGGCTTGAACAAGGACCACAGTGGAGGCGAGCTGTAAACCACTACACGACCCATGCCACCCAAATCTGCCTTGGGGATTAATTCTCACTGAAAACCAATTTCAAAGCATTTAGAAGTCACATTTTAAGTGTACCTTGAGGGAACATGACCAAAAGGAGCAACTAATACAGTTAAAAATCCTACTTCCATCAATAAAATATCCCTAGAGAGAAGGAAAAAGAATTATTCTTTGAACATTTAGTATTAATGAAGAATCGTAGAAATAAAATCAGAAAATTGGAATATAAAGAAAAATTCTAAATCTCACCATTGAAACCACAAAAATGTTTGTCCAACCTGGATGGTCAATGAAATAAATGAGTATAAAAGGTATTACAGATTTAAAAAGTATTACGAAATATCCCTTAAACATTCTTTAATTTCCTCACCATTTCTTTTTTACAGTGAAGACATTTGAACCATGAACACTTGACTTTATTCAGATTTTTATTTTCTGAGCTTTTTACTGCTTCAAACCCTCTAAAAAAGTAGGATTGAACTCAAATATGCCATGTGATCAAAAGATAACTTATTTCTAAATGATTCACTCAAGGGATGCATGTTAAAAAAAAGTAGTAAAAAAGCACAAAGCGTTCATGGTTAGAGTGTCCTCACTGTAACTGTTCAATCAAACTCTTTCTTTTCTTTCACTTCTCCTATTGCAATAACACAATTTCCCATCACATTTTACCATGATTATAACCTGATGGCTAAATAGAAAAAAAATCCATGCTATTTACTTTCATCTGACCAATCAATTACCATCATTCCTTTTTTTTCTTTCACTTCTCCCAGCGGCGATCCAGGGGAGGAGTGCAGGGGATGCACACCCCTCCCTGTTTCAACTTTGTGTCATTACTTTGAGGACAACCAATACTGTTTTTTCCCTTTGATTCTAAGTCTGCACCTCTCCCTGGGTTAACTTTCTGTGAATCACCCCTCCCTGAAAAATATCCTGGATCCGCCCCTGTCTCCCATCCCATTAACTAAATTTTCCATCACATTTTACCATAATTATAAATTGATAGCAAAATAGAAAAAAATTCTACTCTTTATTTTCATTAGACCAATCAATTTGTGTATACTTTTTTCTTTCACTCCTTCCATTTAACTTGCTGCGTAGCACCCCTCCCTGAACAAAATCCTGAATCCTCCCCTGTCTCCTATCCCATTAACACAATCTCCCATTACAATTTAACATTATAACCTAAAAGCAATATGAAAATAAAAATCCAAATCTTTTTTTCCGTCTGAACAATCAATTCCAATATTTATTTTCTTTCACTTCTCTCATCCCATTAGCTAAATTTCCCATCCCATTTTAACAATGATTATAACTTGATAGCAAAAAGGTAAAAACATTCCTAGTCTTTATTTTCATTAGACCAATCATTCACATACTTTTTCCTTTTTTTTCTCTCATCCCATTAACTCAATTATCCCATCCCATTTTACCATCATAACCTGATAGCAAAAAGGAAAAAAATTCCATCTCATTTTTTCTATCTGACCAATCAATAGCCTACTTCCGAGATATGCTTCGCTTTGTCACGCACAAGTATGAGGTTACGTGCTAAATTAAATTTATTCTTACCGCCTGTCACGAATGACTGAGCATTTGGCATGTAGCCTCATACTGAAACCTTTGTGTGTGACAAGCAAAGCATATCTCGGAAGTGGGCTATTCCCATATTTATTTTCTTTCAATTCTCCCATCCCATTAATAACCCATTTATCCCATTCCATTTTATTATTACTACCTGATAGACAGAGTAATAGAGAAACCACAGCATGAAAAATGATACGGAATCTCTCCAGGAATCCATTGAAAAGGCCAGAAGAGATATCATCATACCAACGAGACAAAGCAGTTCCATTCCTGTCTCTATGTCCAAGCCAAGATGGGGCATAAACCATAGCAACGTAGGCTTATTCATAAAATTGTCCCAAGTCCTTGCATACTCTACAAAACAAAAACTAGGCAGCTCAAGGTACGGTCCTTTTTTATTTCGTCAAAAACAAATGTTTGATTCTCAATAAAAGTATAAAATTTTTCAATGTAGATAACCCTCCGCCTCTGAAGCTTCATGATAATGATTATATATAGCCACTTAAACAAGTTGTCTTCTAAGTTTATCAGGAGCAGTAGTACACTCACATCTCTTCTCTGGAGTCACAGGTTTGATTCATGGACTCACGTGCGAGTAGAGTTTCCTACAGTAGATTAAAAATAACCTTTATGCTAATCAGTCAGCTAACACACAGATTGAACCCTGAAACAACCTCTGGGCTGATCTAAGTCAGGGCATGGCTAACTCACAGATCAAACCCTGAAACAACCTCTGGGCTGATCTAAGTCAGTGCATGGCTAACTCACAGATTGAACCCTGAAACAACCTCTGGGCTGATCTAAGTCAGGGCATGGCTAACTCACAGATTGAACCCTGAAACAACCTCTGGGCTGATCTAAGTCAGGGCACAGCTAACTCACAGATTGAACCCTGAAACAACCTCTGGGCTGATCTAAGTCAGGGCATGGCTAACTCACAGATTGAACCCTGAAACAGCCTCTGGGCTGATCTAAGTCAGTGCATGGCTAACTCACAGATTGAACCCTGAAACAACCTCTGGGCTGATCTAAGTCAGGGCATGGCTAACTCACAGATTGAACCCTGAAACAGCCTCTGGGCTGATCTAAGTCAGTGCATGGCTAACTCACAGATTGAACCCTGAAACAACCTCTGGGCTGATCTAAGTCAGGGCATGGCTAACTCACAGATTGAACCCTGAAACAACCTCTGGGCTGATCTAAGTCAGGGCACGGCTAACTCACAGATTGAACCCTGAAACAACCTCTGGGCTGATCTAAGTCAGGGCACAGCGAACTCACAGATCAAACCCTGAAACAACCTCTGGGCTGATCTAAGTCAGGGCACATCTAACTCACAGATCAAACCCTGAAACAACCTCTGGGCTGATCTAAGTCAGGGCACAGCTAACTCACAGGAGGAAAACTGGAGAAAATCTAACAAACTTAACTCACACGTGATGCAGAGTCCAAGAATCAAACCTGAGACCCCACACGTGAAAGATGAGTGTACTACCATTACATTGTTCCACCCTTGATCTCCAACCTTAATTAGGTCTTATGTTTCATACAATTAGTATTTGTGACTTTGTTAGCTACCCAACCCACCCCTCCCCTCCTAAAAACCTCAATGACCCATTCATAAACTTCAAGTGAAATTTACTATCGAATATTTTTTAAAGGATATATTTTTTTGTGGTCCTACCTTCTTTGAATGCAATCTTCGCAGGCATAATACCATTTCTACCATAGAGACCTATAAAAAATGTAGTCAAAATTTTGAATTATTTAAATTTTTAAAACTTTTTGTATCGATTTTCTCTCCAGACGTCGATTTTAAAACAAAGACTTTTCGTAGAAAAAATATTCCATTTTAAGTAAAACTTTGTGAAGAGCTAAAGTAGTGGGATACCTGGTATTTGGATGTAAAGAGAAGAGAATGCAAACAAATATATGGCAGCTATTCCCCATAGAAAAACTTTACGAACTGCAATCTGTTTGCCATATCCCGCCATATTGGAAGTGCTCCTTCAAGCATGCGCTTGAGCCTGAAGCACAGGTATCCCAAGGGTCCTTATCTCTCTGCCTTGTTCACGCAAAAAATCCTTTCATGTAATTATAACTAAAGTAAGAAAAACGTGGAAGTAGTATCTTGATTATTTGGCTGAAGGGATGCGTAAGGAAGCGCGTCCAACATCTTCCCGCCAAATGTAGATGCTTTCGGTCATTGGTTGCGGGGAAAACTAACCCCCCCCCCCCCCCCCCGACTAAAACCTACATCAATACAGAATAGAATAGCAAGTGAAATTCCAAAAGAAAAACAACCGAAAATTCAGCCTTTTTGTTCCAGGTGAAAATACTTTGAAGGGCGGCTTTATGGTAAGAGAAGTGGAGACAACTTAGATAAATGTATGGCCCCTAAAACAGTCCCACAATGCAATATAATGCCATCTCGACCCAATATTTTCTTAACCTGGGATAGCAGAGCCTCATAACGAAGGTAAAATATATATAAAATATAAAAATATAAAATATATAAAAAATAATACGATTTGGTTAATGCGTTTAAAGGTCTGGGAACGGGAATGGGCTGGCATCGATAACGAAAATATTTCACACTCAAATTACAAACTGCAGATTTATTTTCTCTTTTTCATTTAAATATTTATATTATAACTTTAATAACGAGGGTTCATTATATCTTTGTTCTTCTATAGTGTTTGTGAAAAATATATGTAGAGGATGTCACACGGTGGCGCGAAGATATGAAGTTTATCTTCGAGTGGTGGAAATATTCACACGATCGAGTGAACGCAGCGAACGAGTGAAATATTTTTCACCACTCGAAGATAAACTTCATATCATATAGACAAATCCACAAAGAAAAACTATTATTACAACGCTCCTTGAGCGGGAAAACATCACAAGTGACGTCATCGATATCCTCACTAGTGAAGAGATGGAAAATATGTTACTGCAGGTCCCGGATGTAGTTTGTATAAAAAGTACGAGTGGCGTATTTCCCAGTAAAATACTCATGTCTATATAATAAATATACATATATACATGTAAAAAGAGTATAAATACCAGTTAAAAAATTTAAAAACTAACTATATATAGAAGAGATAACTAGCTAAAAACTAGTGTGGGCTGCGTCGGTGTTTCTAGAGAAACAGTAATTATGAAAAGGTAAATTTTACACCGTGAAAAGATGAAAAAATGAAAAAACTTACTGACGTTTCGGACGCTAGTCCTTCGTCGGAGTAAACACATACAGTCAATGTCATTAACGTTGTCCACCGAAAAAAGACATTTACACATTTAGACATTTACACATTTAGATATTTAGACTAAAGTGAGCCTGAACTTTAAATGTAATATTCAACTCGTGAATCGAAAATCCAGAATGCCCCGACCATTTAGTGAGAATTTAAGATGGAGAATTGTACTTCAGCGTTTGTTTTATGCCAGAACGTTCGGGAAAACACGTGATATTTCTTTTAGTCTAAATGTGTAAATGTCTAAATGTGTAAATGTCTTTTTTTCGGTGGACAACGTTAATGACATTGACTGTATATAACATGCATACTAAGCCATTCATAATGAACTAAAGTTTATTGGTCATTCCGAGGTCGAGGGGGAAAATGTCGCGTATTTCGTCCTCTAACAGCCCCACAATGCACTGCAATGCGAACTCGACCCAGTATTTTCAGCGACCTCGGAATGGCTAACAGTCGTTCTAAAAATGTTTCCAAAAAAGAAACAAACCGTGACCACAAATGCTGAGTAAATATAAACCCATGGTTTCTCATCTGCATGCTCATGGGTTAATACGAGTACGTTGTGCTCATTATCACATGCTCTATTTTTAGCAGTCGAAATGAAGTTATTATTATCATTACATTACGATCCAGTTTCACAAATAGTGGATAAAATTAATACTAATAGATGCGAATGAAACTGCATTTTTATAATATTTTTGTGTTTTACCTTAGAAAGTTAAAAATATTTTTCTACTTTCTAAATTATTTTTCTTGTTCATGAATGTTTTGAAATAAACTTGAAATTACTGGAAGTTACTTGATGACTACGAAACAATGAACTAGTAGCTTTTGCACATCTAATATGTCAGATATGCGGTGACTGATTCATCTGGTTCATCTTGCTCTAGAAACTTTACTTTGCAATCAAAACATATCTCAGAAAATCGAAGATTTCATCTAACAAGCTGTTACATGTCACAATACCGCCGTGCAAGGTCGAGCATTTTTAATTCTATTAAAGCATTACCTAGAGTACGATATGATGGATTTTCACTGGATTCCTTCCAAAACAAAAGCATCTGGAAGGCCTTTTCTCTTATTTCTGCATAATGTATGTTGTCTCTTAAAATGTCTTCTATTTTACTGTTACACACTCCAAGTTCTCTACCAAGAGATTTCCAAATTGTGATGATTTCTCCAGCAAGTTTATCTAGCTCCTTTTCTGATGGTGTAAGTAAAAGGTTTCTTTCCATTTTCTGTCTCTTTTCAGGTATGGCACCTGTAAAACGATGTACAGATGAGATGTCTGTTAAAAAATGTCCAGTGTCCAATTTTTGTGAAGCGAAACAAGAGAATATGAAGTACTTAATATTCTCTCGAGTGAAATGATTTTTAAAACAATTTATGTTTTATATAGCACCTTAATAGTCAAAGGCGTTTACAATCATGAGAGATATTTAGTATAAGGTGTCGGTACTAAGGGTTGTGATTGCCCGGGTTTCTTTACGTCCTCAGTGGTTCTTTGAAAATGTATGCGGTATGTGCAGATGAAGTTTTTAAACTTAAAAGTGGTTATATTTGAAGAAAAAAAGAAGTCAGTCAGTTGCCCACATACGGCCTAGATGAGTCAGATGGGTGGGTGGGTCGGTCGGTCAGTCAGTTTCTAAAGACAGCTAGTCAAGCTTAGATATCATATAAAAAATACTTTGATAGGTTTTCAAACCTGTCGCTCCATTGCCGTGACTGTTCGTTTCCAACTGTTGAGTTTCAACCTGGACATGGGACTACAAAGATATACAATAAACTCAAAAACATGCAAATACAAGGAGAAAAGGAAGGGTTGGTGGTCAATAGGGGTTTAATCTTGTACAGCTGGTTGATATCTATATCCGGGAACTCATTTCAGTGTATAAACCGAACCGTAATCTTCGTTCTGCATCACAAGTTCTTCTATCAGCACATTCTTATAATCTTAAATCTTATGGTCATCGCTCCTTCTCTGTGGCTGCTCCTGAACTCTGGAACTCACTTCCAATATCTCTCCGAAATGCATCAAGTCTTGCCTCATTCAAAACTGAACTTAAAACTTATCTCTTCAAATTAGCATATTCTTTGTAAATTATTTTATTTTGTCGTTGTCTTTGTCGTTTGTTTACTAGCGCTTAGAACAGATTTGTATTTGCGCTTTATAAATAAATATTATTATTATTATTATTATTATTATATACAAAGATGGCATAAAATTACTGTAACGCCTTTAAATTTCATATTGATATTTTCAAACTTGCATCCATTTAATAAGTTATCGAACGGATTCAATTTGAAAATCTCATTCAAACAATACTTATAATTTACTTACCCTCTTGTTGTTTGGTTTGGGAAACCAGTGTGAATATGTCTCCTCTCTTATCAAGGTGTCTGTGTTCGTTTCATCCTCGTGACATTCTGCTCCACCAAGCTTCAACTCTTCCTCACTGACAAAGTGCTGACATGAATCTTTTTTACATCCCTTGGTCTCGTGAGAGCTGCATTCCAACTTTGTACAGACTGAACAACGAATGCCATACTCCAATTCCATGTTTTCCACTCGAGGACACGTGTTTTCCATGGCGGCAAAGATTTTATCAAGCAATTTTCGCAAGGACTGACAGAACTTAGTTACTGGTGCGCCATCAATGTTTTTCTTGTTGTAGACGGTCACGCATATGGTTCGAACCCCTGAGGTAAGACATATGTCAAGATTTCCTTCTTGTCCAACGTTGAACATCCTAACAAATGAAGCATCATAAGATGATACAAGCAAAGAATTAATCAGACAAAGTAATTATCTTTAAGTTGTTGTTGCATCATCATAACGTGGGAGAATCACAGAGCGAAGTTCCAGGCTACGCGACAATGGAGAAAAATTGTAGAAATAGCTTGGTGACAAGGAAGAGAATTGCCTGACACGTGATGCTGGAATTTCCACAAAGCCAAGGAATGAACCCCCAATAAACTCTATCTTTTATCCATGCCACCAGGCAAAGGACGAACAATGCCAATGAATAAGTACGAAAGCAAACAAGCAAATAAAGAATGCAAACACCCAGACGTGACGAAAGCAAACGAAAATACTTATCATGTATTTCTACAAAAATAAATGAATTGTATTAAACATACCTGCAAAAGTTCCGACGAAGCTTTGGTAGACATTCCTTCTTGCCTTGGCTTACTTTTGGCCATTCCTTTTTGCCATGTTCAGCAAGAGCTACAAACAACCTTGGAAAGATGCCCATGGGCAGGTGAACACTCTTGAAACGAATGAGCATTGTTGAAGATTTCTGGTCAGCCAGCAGCTTTTCGATGTCCTCAGTTCCCTTGCTGTTACACAACATGCAAGGAACAAGGTACACGTCTTCTACATTCAGCCTCCACGTACAAATCAGTGAGAACTTTTCCATTATCGTAAGCAAATTGTCAACTGTATTTTGGCCATCACTTGCTATGTCACTCCAAACATGCTCTACTAGAGCTCTTTGTAAAATACCATCGTTTTCCAGTTTTCTCCAATAAGCGGCATACGCCTTCCATTCTTCAAATGGCATGACTGTGATGACCTTAACAAACATATCGACCAACCACTGTGTATCGATGAATACTTTTCCTGTTTCTTCAAAGTAAATGATTGTCTTTAAGTCATGCAGGTAGTTTAACAGTGTCGTAAACTCGATGGATTCTGTGGCTGTGTTGACGTTGCATTGGGTAGCGATCCCCTTAGCTTCTTCCAAATTAACGTACTTCTTCTGCTCTTGAAGTCTTGAAAGCTCCTCCTCAAATCGCAGCCAGCTGATTGGAATATCTTCATTAACCTGGGGAAGCAATTTAGATAGTTCTTCAACATCCATCTTCAATCTTTTGGCAGATTCATCCTGTACTTCTTTGTTTCCTGATAATTTGTTATTAACGGTGTAGACAGTTGGTACAACGTGCTTGCCATAGGTCTTTTCGGGGCGAGTCAAAACCTCACACAATTCTCGAGCAACTTTCTTCGGGTCTTGAATACAAACATCTGCATGAGTGCAAACTACAAATACTGGTGGCAATGCCACTTGGGTACTGTAGTCAACAGAGTCAACTTCCTTTTTCAAGGTTGTATACGATGAAATACAAGAAAGCCAAAACTCTTGAGCGTCCAAATATGTCATTTGAAAGGGATTCTTGAGTTTTCTTTCTGAGTTGCCATGTTTTACTTTTGGTTGCGCATCAGAACGAAGGTCATTTTCTAAGCTATGAACCAATAAGTAGATTGACTTTGAAGATATAAATAACGGGAGAATGACTTCATAGACTTGTTGTCCAGCAAAATCAAGTGTTTTAAAGGAAATTTCGTTTTCGTTCGCTCTCTGGTCGTTCTTAGTGTCCCTGAGGCGTTTGTATAATAAAGGTACCATTTCTTTTGGAACTTTCGAACCATCAGTTAAAATTGATAGTCGTAAACTGGTATTTCCCATTACTGAGTCTTCAAATTCTTGTTCTTCATCTTCTGGGTCTCTTTGACTTGGGTGCTTAGGTTCAGCAACAGCTTTGCCTTCTGTCTGATTATTTTTGCGTTTTTCAGCCATACATTCATCGCTTCGAATCATTGAAAAATCATCTTTGCCATAAACTTCCTCAAACCGAGAATTCTGAAGTACGACTCCAGTAGTGCTGTCTTCATTAGGATTGAAGTCCTCTCCTTAAAAAGATCGGAAATATTAGCAAGGCTCAGCCTTAACCTGCATTTACACGGTACCGGACGAATTTTTAAAAGGGGTCAAAAGGTTGTACGTTTAGGGGTTTCGTTCACACGGGACTGAGCTATTCGAACGAAAATATCGTACGCTTCGCCTAGCAGTGAACATTTGGATCCGGTTCTGTGTAAACAGAACACATTTCTTATTCAACAAGATGCTCTTGGGGTGTGCACTGGGTTGCCTAATGTGCTGGAGCTTATTTAACACCTAGTTTTTATTATGTACCGCTATTTGAGTCTCCAAATTCTTGTTCTTCATCTTCTGGGTCTTTGTCTTCTCTTGTCAGTTTTTTTTTGAGATACTCAACCGTACATTCAGCGATGCGGATCATTGAAAAATTATCTTCGCCATCAACTTTCTCAAACCAAGAATTCTGAAGTACAACTCCAGTAGTGCTGTCTTCATTAGGATCGAAGTCCTCTCCTTAAAAAAATCGGAAATATTAGCAAGGCTCAGCCTTAAGCTGCATTAACACGGTACCGGACGAATTCTTAAAAGGGGTCAAAAGGTTGTACGTTTAGGGGTTTCGTTCACACGGGACTGAGCTATTCGAACGAAAATATCGTACGCCTAGCAGTGAAAATTTGGATCCGGTTCCGTGTGAACAGAACACATTTTTTATTTAACAAGGTATGCTGGTATGCTGGAGCTTAATTAACATCTAGTTTTTGTTATGTACCGCTATTTGAGGGAAGAGGTACTTTGGAGCACTTTAGATGTGTTTTTCTGCCCGACCATTATAGTTTGAGCTCGTCTGAATTAAATAAAAACTTAAAAATAACCTTTTATCCTTCTCATGTACACTTACAGTGCCGGGGCAACTGTGAGAGCCAATAGTCGTTTACTCGTAACATCAGGGTCAAATTACAATTTTAGGTGCAGTCCAGGTTTGTGATTGCCTCTACTACCCAAAATTGGAATGTATTTTTTCTATTCCTTATTTTAATTGATTCTCTTGCCTAACCGTCGAATTGGCCCCGGTTACAGTAAGTGCACTGTAAAGTGTTTTTTAACATCCAAACCAGTGAAGTGAAGTGGAATGAGACTGGATTAACAGAGTTGCGTTACTGATGTGACTAGTTTTAATATATTTTCCATTTTGAATTACACGAATTACAAGAATCTTGACGTACAAGACTCGATGTGTCTGACAAAATAAATGAGTTTATTTCTGGAACTATAATGGACAAATAACAATAAGCGGCACAAATTCGTTTAGAAATGTGTTTACTTCTCTTTTCACTGCTACGCCCTGATAAAGACAACAATCTTACATATTTTTTGGTTTGCTGGAAGGCAGTACCGAGTAAACAAATGTGGTGTAGTTTGTTTTTTCAAAAAACCGCTAAAAATTCTTTTGGCCTAGCGGCGACATAAGAATGCAAATTTTCATTTGAATCAAACAGGTCCAAAAACAGCTATAGCATGCAGAATAGGAAAAAGATATGAAAACTATATGTTTATAAATTGATAGAAGAGATGTTTGAGATTTGATTGAGGATAAAATAACGGTTTTAGTTATTTATTGAAAGCGGTCAGATGATATTTAGAATTGAGTGGTATTCACACATAGATCTGACCCTTGCTACGCTAAAAATTAATAATCAAGTGCCCCACGTATTGTCTCAATGAAACTCACGTCATGAACTATTTAGATGTTCTTCTAGAACTTATCCAAAAATCAGTTTGGGTTATTGTATTTAGGGTTCATACGGAGGCCGTGAACATTGGGTATTTTCGACATATACCGTGACTGAAATCGACAAGTGTTTGTTGTTTCTGGTCGCTATTTTTCTCATTGGTTTCTATTTTCATCCGGAATTTAAAACCGAAAATGCATTTCCTTTTAAAAAATACCTCTTATTAGCAATTTACATTATTCTATTAGCAATTTACATTTTTTATGCATATCTGCATTTTCATTGCAGATCTGCACGGGCTCAATGCTAACAAGTTTGAGTTTTATCATGCAGGCCTGGTTACAAAATAATCAGCTAGTAGCCTTAAGCCTTGTTCACACTAGCGTCGTAAGTACGTAATCGTAATCGTAGTCGCAATCGAAGAAGGTTACGCTCTAGTGTAAATCGAAACGACGCAAGCAGAATCGTAAGCCTCGCTTCCTTGTTATTTTCCCGCCAGCTTCAAAATATTCATGATGATGATTATCGTGACAAGCGTAGTGATTGGTCAATCCTTACAATAACGATCACGATTACATTTTCTTGGTTCACACTCGATCGTTAAGTGACTGCAATCGTAATCGCAATCGTAAGGAAATAAAACCTTCTGACCTTAGCTTACGATTACGACTCTGTTACGATGCACCTTACGACGGCGCTCAAGATTACGATATTTGACTTAGACTGAGTTTTAACGCTTCTCACGATTGCGATCATGATTACGATTACGATTAAGACACTAGTGTGAATAAAACTTTAGAGATAAAACATAAATATTTTTTAAATATCACTTTGCATTGATTGACAAAGGTGGCACTCGGCAGCTTGAGCATCAGAATCATAAGAATTGTTCCTTCATTTTTATTTCAAAATCCCACGTACACTTTTTTAAATAGGCCTTATTTCTAAGATATCCCCTCTGAAAAAAATCAATGGTAATCTGTCATTACCTTTTAAAGATTTCAACAGGCTTGTCTTTCCTGCACGGGGTGGCCCAACTACTGTTACCAGCACACGCCTATTTTTTGTTTTGCCCCTCATAAGGGCTTCTTTGTAAGCTTCCAAGGACTCAGGACTACTGGCACGAATCTCAGGAGGGAAGGTCGTATCTGCTTCTGCTTCCGCGTCTGCTTCTGTTTCTGCTTCATCATGAAATGAATTAATATCAGAATGTAATTTTAAAAGGTAAGCCATTCACATATGAAAGGTCGACTATATTTGACAACATGCCCACACCTTTAGATAATTTATGCACAACTTCTTGATAAAAGGAGTTACGCATGTTAAATGAACTCCTGGGCCCGGTTGCATAAAGCTCTCTTAAGATAAGAGCATCCGTAAGTATTGTTCCAAAACAATAGCCCATTGTACTAAGACAATACTTACGAGGTTTTTTTAAGCTTTTTCATCTTAAGAGAGCTTTATGCAACTGGTCCCAGAAATAGAAAGAGCACCTCAATATTGGTATTTTACAGCTCATATCGTAGTCGAAAAAATAAACAAGTAAAGAAAGAACTCAAGACAGGAATCGTTTACTAAATTAAATGCAATGATTGTATGATATACACGTCGACCAGACCGCAAGCTTCCTCAAGACGAGAACAAGATGAGAAAGCAGTATTCACTTTGGACCGAAATTCCGTTCTGGCTCAACACTGTGCGAAAACCAACCATGCAATGGGTTTCAGGAATGTGTACATCGTCGATTACGATCCACAGTGCAACAAAATACTTCTTATACAAGCGTCGCATTCTATACGTGATATACATTAAATAGTCCCCTTCACAGTTCCCTGCGCCATCTTGAAAGGTAGCCGTGCCTTTGCATCGAAGCGAGACGAACGGTGAGCTTGCAATGATAAAGACATGTGAACGATTGTCCAAGATGTTAAAAAAGGATCAAATTCTAAGTACTAACCTTGATCTTTAAGGTTATTTATTACTCTGGTAGAAAATCCATCGTCTTTGTACTCGTCCAGACAGGATAAAGTTAGCCGTTTATTCCTCTTATCCAATTTATTCCCTGGTTTGATATATTCTATCAACTTTTCCATCATTTTTTCATCTTTTTTTCTTGAAAACATTCCCGCCATGAACATGAATGTCACATCGCTCGTTTTCTTTTTCTCTGGGATTTGTTTTTTCTCTACAAACAAAAAAGCACAAAGAAATTCTTGAATCGTTAAGTGGGTGAACGTATATTCAAGTGGTGGTTTCTCGAATGGAGATTTTTTAACGCCAGGACAACAGTCAAGTAATCCACTCGCTTTCAGGTTTGTTATTTCTTCATCGTTTAGATTGAATTTTTTCATATCGTTTTCGTTGAAAATATATTTATCTTCCATCATTAAATTCACCGCTAGTTCAGCTAGTTTATGTAATATTTCTTGTACTTTAGTTTCTTCCATTTTTTCGTATTTAGAAGAGGAATGTTTCTTGATAAATTCTTTGATTACTTCATGATAAAGTTCTGTTCTTGTGATGGGTAGTTTTTCTGTGGTTTTTGATTCAGTCATGTACCACTTAATATAGTAGCACATTAGAAAACACATCACAGGAATGTGACCAAAACTTAAAAGAATTTCATTTGTTTTGATGTGATTAAGTACTTTGTTCTTCATGCTTTCGTTGGCTTTAAAATATTTTTTGATGTATTCTAGCACTTGAAGTGAAGAAAATCCTTGAATGTCACATCTCACATCAAAGACATGTTTTTTTAATTCCTCGGCTTCGCCAGGCCTCGAGGATATCAGGACCACTGCACCGTTTAACATCTTTCCTTCCATGATTTTGGCAATCAGAGCAGGAACAGGTATTTTTTTATCTGGGTCGTTTGAATATCTTGTCTCAAAGTCCCCGGTGATTCTCTCTCGATGTTTATACTCATCATACCCATCGAGTATGATGAGCAGCTTCTCAGGATTTTCAATCATGTACTGCATTAATGGCTCGTCTATCACCGAGTGCTCGTTCAGTAGGGAGGACTGATGTAAGATATCACGTAAGTCAACCATTTTTTGTTCTTCTTCTAGAAGAAGAAGTTGACTGAATGTCAACAGGAACACAAACTGAAAATCAGGTACTTTGGCATTTTCTTGACCTTCCTCAAACAATCGGTTATGCAACCAATCCCGTACCAGCTTACGACAAAAGAGGGATTTCCCAATTCCTGCTTTGCCCGTCAACAAGATAGATTTAGGATTGGTCGTGCAAAAAGCTGCAGATTTCTGATCATCATTTTCCGGGCAAAGAAACATTTCTGAACAGTTTGTTAGTTTTTTACTACTTGCTTGAACTTCATCCAATTGCCTCCTGCCAAATCTCCTTTCTTTGGGTTCCTCGAAGTGTTTTGGACCGCGTTGGATAGTCACACTCGTAAAGATGTCATCGGTTCTAATTTTCTTGTCCTCTTCCTCTAACAACAGAAAATCGGTTTGTTGTTTAATGGATGACTTCAGTTTTTCTGTATATTCTGAAAATCAAAACACAACAATTTAATACCCAAAACACAGGAAGAAAAGGTAAGAATAAATACAATTTTTTCCCACTGGTTTAAAACTATTGGTATTTTTAAAAATTAATTATCCATCTATTGATCTATTTCTTCATTTATCTATTTATCATTTATCTATTAATCAATTGATGCAATCACTTATTTACTCATGTTTTATGCATTCATTCTGTATTAATTTATCAAGAGAGAATTCTTTTCGTATTCGAGCAGTGAGCGCCAAAAACAATTTTCCTGAAGAAAGGCTGTTGTACAAGGCTAAAATCGTGTTATTCAGAAAGTTTAACTTGTTCGGAAGTGGAGATGATCGATGAAAGTGGAATCAAAGTACTAACCCAAAGCAAAACGTTTATTCAAAAATGAGGTTTAGGCCTTCATTTGCTTATTTCCCATATATTTTCTATAAAAAATAGCTTGACAAACCAACATTCTAACACAAATGCAACAAAACATCTTTGTACAATTGAAAATACCGCTTCAAACAGGCATTTTATCATAGTACATCAGTTTCTGTTTAAAAAAGGTTTTGAGTGTTAACCCAAAACAAAAATTGGGATCAAAACTCATACGAAAGTCTAGTTTTTGGCACTTTTTGCCATTATTGCTTATTATTGAAAAACGTTTTCTCTTAATGTATTAATTTATTCATGCATTCATTTATTCTTTCATTCATGCATTCATTCAAGTCTTCATTCATGTATTTATTCATTTATGCATATATTTATCCATTATTAATATTATTAAATATCCATTTATTAATGTATGTAATTATCATTCATAAATTCATTTTTGGGGGAATTTTAATTAATTGATTTATATATTCATGTATTCATTCGTTTATGCATATATTTATTCATTTATGCATTCATTAATTCAAAAATTCATTTTAAAGGTGAATTTTAATTTATTCTTGTATTTATTAATTTATATATAGATGTGTTCAATTATTTAGGCAATCTTCTTTGAGTTAAGTTGTTCACATGGCCTTGATCCTTACCATATCCTTGATCTAAAAAAATAATTAAAATGGGCCGACGGTTATCATTTGTACATGAAAGAAAGTCTTGTGTGCTTTTGTTATTTTTACCTTATACCTTTAAAAAGCTCAAACATTAATTTTGGCAACTCAGTTACCACTTTATTCGATGAAAAGCCTCTTAACTGTGCATACTATTGTGAAGAAATCAAAATTACTAGTAAATGGGACCAAAGAGATACAGTATTAATATATTTATAGATTCAAAGAGTGAATGAAGTAGCAATGAAAAAATGGCAATTGAACTTGTGAAAAAATCATTTCAGTCCACAAAGATGTAGAAATTTAAAAAATGACAATTTTGAGAAATTATCTTTTTAATCCATGATGACAGTTTTTAAAAAAATTAAGTCTTTTTTTTTTAATTCACAACGATGCCAAGTGTGAATAGGATCAGCATTATGAGGGTCCCAAACAACAGTAACACGAATATATATATTTAAAATAATTCATCCTAAAATCTTGACTCATACATTAATGTGCCTATGCCAACTTTGGTAAGGTTTGAGTAAAAAAAAAGGCATCTAAAAAAAGATTCTAGCCATACTTGGCCTTCAACCCAAGTAGCTTTTTAGCCGGTACTTGAAAATACCTTGAAACATGACTCACTTTAAAAAACAGTTTTACATTTACTAAGCAACCTTTACTCTCTTTGAATTGGTTAGATGGATGGGATAATTGAATGGAAAGCAAATGGAAATCTTTAAAATAAGATGAATATATTTATTTCTTGCTAAAAATCATATCCTGTGTTCATGATATACACTGTAATATTTAGCTACTTTTGATTACATCCCTTTTTATTATTGATCTCTTTAGAAGACATATATAAAAGTTTTAGTGTGAAATATAAGACTGTATTCCCAAGTGATTTATCAAAATACAAAAACCATTAGGGGTATACTAAATGATGATACTAAAAGCTACAATTGTACACACCTTTGGCCTGTGAAGCATCCGCTGAACTTCTTTTCGCTCTCTTAGCAAGAATCTCCTCCATCTTTCTAATTAATCTATGCTCCATTTCTTCCCACTCTTTAATTGCTCCAATAGAATTCTTTTCCTCTTCAGGGTCCATTGTATCTATTTTCATCCTCTCAATCTCTGGTTTGTAATGAGGTCCACCCAGTCTCAGCAACACATCTGAGATCTCACTCCAGTATTTCTCAAAATCACTGTCACTAACAGCTGTTTCTGTGATGTGGCCATAAAGTTCATTTCTATAATATTTGACTCGAGCCAAATCAGCTTCTCTACTCAGGTCTGTAGCAACAGGAGGCTTGTCCCATCCTGTTGGTGGGGGTGTTAAACCACATATATTACGCAGTAGAACAAATAACAGTGTGATGTCAAAATCTGCTGAAGTGACAGATGTACTTCGGCTAACAGGGTAGAGTCTGTCCCATTGTCGTTTGTTTAGAATCCTCTTTTCTCTCAGTCTCCTTAGAGTAGAATGCACTGCTGTACTGAGTAGTGTCCTGTGAAGGGAGCTTGGTAAATGGATAGAGTCAAATACATCTCTTAAAGCACGTGTTCCACCATCAATCAATAACTTAGAAAGGCGTGCAAAGTTTAGATTTTCTTTACTTGAAGATGGCCAACTGGTTGCCATATCAGGTTTATCTCTGTTGAACTGACAAGTTAGAAATAAACATTATGTTTTTTTAATGAATGTAGTTCGATGATAATAATAACCATGAAAAGGATTACTATTAACAATTTATTCCCTGAAGGCAAAGTGAATATCAGGGAATATTTACTGAGACAGAAGTCTTGGCAAGGTAAATATTCCTCAATATTCACTGAGGATTAGGTGAATAATCATTTTAGTATTTTTAATTTAATTTTAACTGATTTTAAATTTAATATAGTTTTATATATATTTGTAGATATGTGTAACCTCTTTCATCTCCTTTCACAATTTTCCATGTTTTTTTTTTTTTTTGCTTTTCTTCAGTCTTCTTTTTTCTGTATACAAGGTGATGAATTGTAAATAAACCATCATGTAATGTTATGTTATATACGGGAAGCACGGATAGCGTAGCGGTGAGAGTGTTCGCCTCTCACCAACGTGACCCAGGTTTGAGTCCCGCATCTATTGGCAATCGTTTTAGGAAATTGAAAAAATGAAAGTAAATGCCATTCCTATCAATACTAAAAAGGCAACCAAGTATGGCCTAAAAGTTTTGCTAAAAGTTTTGCGTGAATTTGTCAAGCAAACTAAAAGTTTCTGTTTGTTTGTTTTTATTGAATTATTGTATATAAAAATAAGTTACTGTAATAGTTGGCTTTTATTCTCGAAAGCTCTTGAAAAAATCTCTAACTCGTTTTTAACAGTAAGTCCTTACAATGGCTGCCTAAAAGTCTTAGGGGTGGCCCAATGGCCTGCAGGGGCCACAGGAAGCCCAAATGCTTAAATTACACTTATTACAACATCTCCCTCCTCAACACTGTTCAATGAGTCTTTGGGGCTTCTTTACAGGTCGTCCTGATCGTGTTGCCATTGGCAACTGATGTTCTGGTGATTTTGGTTTTTCTGAGATCCCTGCTGAGATGGGTGGCGGTAACACTGAGTGCGTTTTTTCATCTTGTGTCTTTGTGGGAGAGTCTTTAGGTTGGGGACTCATAAAAGTTGTTTTGAACTTGGGGATCATGTGTTGATCATTTGGAACTGCAATGATTTGCCTTCTATTCCTCCTGTAAGTGTGTCCTTGCTCATCTCGTACCACATAGGATCTCGGCAAAACTTCTGCTTTACGCCATTCTTTCGCCTGATTTGGACGAATTCGTACTTTATCCCCAGCGTTCAGAGGTGGCAGGTCTCGACTGCGTTTGTCATAGTTAGCCTTCGAAACATCTTGGCGCTGCTTAAGTGCTTTTTGAACCTGGCCAGGTTCCACAGCTCGTGGTACTAAGAGACGCCTGTGAGTTGGTAGTGTTGTTCGAGTTCGTCGACTCATCAGGAGCTGAGCAGGTGAGACCCCTATATCGTCAAAAGGGGTGTTTCTGTACTTGAGGAGTCCTTCAAACGGGTCTTTTTTATCTGCTTCAGCTTTTTTCAAAATTCTTTTTGCAGTCTGCACAGCTCGTTCTGCAGCTCCATTTGACTGTGGATACTCTGGTGAACTAGTCGTGTGTCGGAATCCCCATTCCTCTGCAAACCGTTTGAATTCATGAGTACAGTTAAACAGGTTTCTGGTGTTGCTGTATTGTGACCCATTGTCACTGACTACTTCAGCTGGGATTCCAAAACGTGCAAAGATTTTCTTCAAGTTGTTAATTACACAAGTTGCAGTAATCTGACGTAACGATTCTATTTCAAAATACTTTGAATAAAAGTCAGTGACTAGCAGATACGAGTACCCACCATACTGGAATATATCAGTTCCAACTACTTGCCAGGGCAATCCAGGAATGTCGTGTGGATGCAATGACTCCCTCTGCTGCTGATTGCGGAATGCATTGCAAATAGCACATGAGTTAACTTTATCTTTGATGTGGGCTGTCATTGACGGCCAGAAGACATAGTCTCTAGCAAAACTGAGGCTCTTTGTCACCCCCAAGTGTGCTCCATGGATGTCTTCAAGTACTTCACCTCTCAGTGCTCTTGGAACAACCATTCGGTCTGACTTAAACGACAGTCCGTCTTCTACACTCAACTCCTCCTTGTAGCCCCAGTATTCTCTGGCTAGTTCATCCACCTGCTCTTTCTCTGTCGGCCATCCAGTTAGAACATATTCCATCACAACTCTTGTGGTCTCATCTTGGCTTGATACATCCTTGAACCTCTGTATTGTGCTATTTTCCAATCCAGTATCCTCAATCAGGTGCACACCAATGACATCTTCATGTTCACTGATTGGCTGTGTGTCAAGTAAAGGGGCTCTACTCAGGCAGTCAGAGAGCGCTTGCTGCTTTCCAGGGACATAGCGCACCTCGAGGTCGTACTTGGTCAGTTTCAACAGCATCCTTTGTAGTCTTGGAGGCGATTCATTCAGTGTTTTCTTGAAAATAGCCTCTAGTGGCTTATGATCTGTTTCCACAATAACTCGTCGTCCATAAACGTATGTGTGAAATTTCTGCGCTCCCCATAGTATTGCCAAGAGCTCTCGCTCTATGTTGGCATATCTCCTCTCGCAAGGAGATAAAGTCTTTGAAGTAAATGCAACTGGTTTGCCTTCTTGCATGATCACAGCACCAAGCCCTGTGCTACTTGCATCTACATTTAACACTGTTTCCTTTTGATTGTCAAAGTATGCAAGAGCAGGTGCGCTAGTGATGACAGATTTAAGTTGGTCGAATGCCTCTCGTTGTGGTTTCTCCCAGACAAATGCTACATCTTTCTGAGTCAGTTGGGAGATAGGTCCTTGGAGATCAGCCTTGTGCTCAATAAACTTGTCTAGGTAATTGATTGTTCCTAAGAACCGCAGAACGCCTGCTTTATCTGTGGGGTGTGGCATGTCAGCAATAGCTCTAATCTTCTCGGGATCAGGTTTCAATCCATCTGATGTGAATACATGCCCAACATAGCTGACTTCTGGAACTCGAAGTTTCGTCTTCTGAGGGTTGAACTTTAATCCTATTTCCTTGCTCCTTTCCAGAACAGCTGTTAACTTCTCATCCATATCTCTGTTGTCCTTACCGTGAATCAGAAAGTCATCGACTATAATTTCCACTGGGACTCCACTGAAGAGTCTATCCATCTCCCTCTGATAAATTTCTGGGGCTGAATTTATCCCAAAAGGGAGTCGGGTAAATCGGTATCTTCCCCAAGGAGTGTTAAAAGTCAGGAGTTTAGAGCTCTCATCGTCAACGGGAAGCTGCCAATATCCACTGCATGCATCAAGAGTCGTGAAGATTGTTGCAGCAGACAGTCGGTTGGCTACTTCTTCTACCGTCACCATTGGGTAGTGGGGTCGTTTCAAGGCCTTATTCAGGTCCCTTGGGTCAATGCAAATTCTTACACTGTTCTTCGATGGTGGTGAGTTCCTATCTTTTCCTTTTCTTTTGTCAATCACCAGCATTGATGACACCCAAGGCGTGTGTTCCTCTTCTTTCACGATGATGCCATCCTCTTCCATTTCTTTCAGCTTTTCTTGTGCTGGTTTTAGAAGTGCAACTGGGATTTTTCTTGGGGGATGTATCACTGGAGGTACTTTATGGTCAACCTCCAAATGTACTGCATTTGGGAGGGCACCAGGTTTATTGCTAAAACAGTCTATATAGTCACGCAGCACTGGATCTGCCACAAACTTTAACTCCTCTCTATCATGGTTCTTTTGTGAATCGATCCCTTTAGGTTGTGTTGAGTCTATCAGTTCGAGATTCATGAACTTGACAACCTCCAAATCTAAGCAAGCATCACAACTTAATAATGGTGTGAAATCTCCATCTACAACAAGGTATAGCAAATCCATTTTGCGATTGTTGTACTGAGTTGGAAGGCGCACACAGCCCTTTGGATGTACAGGCTTGGCTGCAAGCCAGCCTCTTAATGGCTGCTTTATTTTCTGTAATGGTGCCCTTGTAATGGTCTTGTACAGGTGATATGGGATTACAGTGGCTTCTGCACCAGTATCTGCTTTGACTCTGACTTCTTTTCCTGCGATTGTGAGCTTGATCATACTCTTGCTCTTTTTACTGCTGGATATCCCTCCAATCTCCACAGATCCATTGAAGAAATATGAATGAACTTCAGGGTTTTCCTCTGAGTCTTCTTTGGCTAGAACACTCTCATGTTTCTCTCCTTCAGCTTGGGGCTTTCTTTTTACCTTATCTAGGCAAACTTTTGCAAAATGTCCTTCTTTGTGACACTTGTTGCACTTCTTTTTGAATGCAGGGCAGCGATTCGGTTGGGTAAATGGGTGTTGGTACCCACAAAACTTACAAAGGCGAGCACTGTTTTTTTCTTTTTCTTTCACAGAATGAACACTTAATGGCTGGCCTGTGCTAGTAATCGGGGAGCTAAACTTGAATTTTTGCAATTCTGCTGCTTCATATGTTCTGCAATAATCGTGGGCACTCTGGAGAGTGAGTTCTGGTCTTTTTAGAAGTTCTCCTCTCAACTCATTTGACAGCACTCCTCCCACAATACGATCTCTAATCAACGAATCTCTAAGTGCACCAAATTCACATGTTAGGGACAGTCTCTTCAGTTCACTCACAAAATTATCTACTCTTTCTCCCTCTTTCTGATTGCGCTGATTGAAAACTAATCGCTCATAAATGACATTCTTTGCACCTTCGCAAAGCTCCTTGAATTTCTTGCACACATCATCATAACACTCTTTGTCTTCTCCCTCGTGAAATTCAAAATGGCTATACTCCTCGATTGCCTCTGGTCCTGCACAGTTAAGTAACAAATTTACCTTGACTTTACCTGGCTTTTCATCCTTTCCTTTAGCCACGAGATAAATATCAAATTGCATAATGAACTTTCTCCAATTCTCCGCCGCTTGGGCATCCAAGACCAATGGACCTGGTATCCGGTGTGAGTTGTCATTTTCTGCCATGTTCCTTCACGTATTCGAGCTTAATTCCTCTTTAAGTTCTTGTCTACTTCTGACACCATGTAATAGTTGGCTTTTATTCTCGAAAGCTCTTGAAAAAATCTCTAACTCGTTTTTAACAGTAAGTCCTTACAATGGCTGCCTAAAAGTCTTAGGGGTGGCCCAACGGCCTGCAGGGGCCACAGGAAGCCCAAATGCTTAAATTACACTTATTACAACAGTTACTCTGTACACAAGTTGGTATACGCTAAAACAATTATTCGCCTCAGGCTCAGTGAATATGGAGGATACCTACCTCGCTGCTCGAAGACTTGCGTCTCGGTAAATATTCCCCGATATTCACTTTGCCTTTGGCGAATAATTGCTAAACATATATATATTTTTATATGTTATGTTATGTTGTGTTGTGTTGTGTCAAGAAAATCAAAGAAATATATGAGAAAAACGATTAAAATACGATACTAAATTAAGAAATTATACACCTAGAGGTTTGATAAATGGCTTTAGATTTCAAATAGACCATTCGTACGAGAAAGACGTTCGAATGAGCCGCATGAGTCATGAGTCAAATAGGAAAATTAATAATATTTTATATTCTAGTTGTTGGAATACCACCAAACGATCTGGGATAGAATAGTGCTCCCATTTGTCATAGAAGGAGTCGGTGGCCACCATCTACGTACAGCAGGGCTAAAAATTATGCGCGGATAGACTGGAGCGAATAAACAAATCGGTGAGCATTCGTGCAGCTTTGCAGTGAGATGTTCTAATAAAAACAGGTCTTATCTCAAAACCTATTGAGTTTGGTAAGTAGTAGTATATGTAGTAGAGATATCGTAGTTCAATTTTTGGTACATAAAAAATCGATTATCGGTTCAAATTTGAACAACATTAGAGTCGAGTTGGAGTACAAGTCCAGTGAATGGTTCGAAAGTTCGAAAAGTCTAAGTTGGTTGGTGTTTTGAAAGAATATATCATGGGAAGAAATGGATTTCAGTTCTAGGGTAAGTTTAACAATACATGTAGCAAATCAGCAGAGAATCTAATATCAAAATTGTTCGCTGGATTTACTTTCACCTGATGCTTTTGGTTTACTGTGTTAGTGATTAGTTGGCTATATATAGACAATAAAGCTAGACTCATGAAATACTGGAAGGGACAGAAGCAGTCCATGGCCGCTATAACTGCAATACTGGTACTTTTTTCGATAATTTTCACAAGAGATATTATTGTTATATAGCTACGAAATTTTCCGATATAACGAACACTCTCATTGGTTGAAAGATGACCACGTGACACTAGTTAAATCTAAATGTATCCTGACCGGGAAATAAGTTACTTATTTCCCAGTCTGGAAATAAGTTGCACGTAACAATAATCATGAAAATAAACAAGTGCACGTGATCAGAACGTGAAAATCGCTGATGGCATGATATTTTGCATCAATCACAAACAACAGAGCGGGAGCAGGTGTTTTGCTTGAATTTTCAGTACAAATGGAGCTCGAAGTGAAACAATAGAGATTTTCCACTGTTTCTACAGAGAAATTACAGACTTTTATTGAGAAAAAGGATTTGGAAAATATGAAAAAAGAGACTAAAAATGCTGTTGCTGCTCTCCTTGCTTTTTGGTAGAGAAATACAAGACTGTATGTGAGATGTATTTGTAAAATCATGGTCAGTTTTCATGCATTTAGCTTAAAATTCTTATTTCGTAAACTGACTTTTCAATATTTCTCAATTGCTATATAACAAAACACTTAAGGAGGCTCGAAATGGTTTTTCTTGAGCGCACGCGCACTCTAGGTCCGATGACATAGAATTTGCAAAAGGAAAATTTTTGTACTCATAAATTTTAATATTCAAACTGAAAAAAATCAAAAATTCTGCGGTGAAAGTTCTTCAAATTTTGCATAGGGCTTTAGTTTATGTTTTCAAAAACTTAAGGAAAATTTTTAAAAATTCTGTAAGAGGGAACTATTCCAAACAAATTTTATTGATTTTTACGAGTTCCCTCGTACAGAATTTTTTCTTTTCTTGTCAAATAAAAGATTACGATACAAAGTTGAAATGTTCCGGTTTTTAAAAAAGTTCACCATTTGATTCCTGAGTTATGATTTTTTAAATAAACATTTTTGATGGCATAACAAAGGTTCTAATGTTGTCATAGCAACGTCTTACGTCATTTTTCATGTTCATTGTGATCTTTGGTTCACAGTCAATTCAAAAAACGTTGCCGTCGACCGGCTCAAGCCTACGCGACTGGACTGAAAGGAATATGGGTAAAAATCACTGAAGCGGTTAAATAATCGTTCTGATTTAATGTTCCCACTAGTAATAAGATAATAATGGCGAGAAACAATCCGCATCAAATGTATGTCTTTGGGTTTAGGGAAAGAAAAACAAAGTAGTTATGATTCAGTTCACAATTTCGAAGATATGAAGGCATTAAAAAAACGTCTCCTTCAACACTTCCCGCCTCGCCTACGAAGGTTCGTGCTGTAAACTCGGCTTCAATGATTACTACCCAGAGCTTCTTTCAGTCCAGTCGCTCAGGCTTGAGTTGGTCTACGACAACATTTTTTGAATTGACTGTATGGTCTTTGGCTTTCCGGGTTTACTTGCTGTCATATTATAGCCATAAAAAAATTCTTTAGTTAACAAATAAAATACATTTACTGTGTTTGCGCACGCTAATGCAAACCGAGATGTGGTTGGGAGAATTCGAGAGCAGATCAGTGCAAACACGAGCCGTAGGCGAAATTATTTAGTTTTAACTAACTATTTCCCTCGCTACCAGACATTAAGTGTATATAATTTATTTTATTCGACTCATGACTCACAGACTCACGACTCATTGTCTCACCGGACTCATAAAACAGACGACCTCGACAGGAAAACGGCTTCCTGAAACTTGCCAAGACAGCCAATTCCCATATTTAGAGCATCCTTTGATCAATGATCAAAACTGTTCACTAACAGACGATATCAAACCAGCTAAACTGCTTGGAATCCAAATTCGTACTTCATTATCCTACAAGCATTATCCTATCTGGTTATTTTGGTCAAAGGAGGTTTTTACGGGCTTTCAAACCACACTGTTACAAGTTCAACTCTTCCACAAGTTTGTAGAACCTTACAGTAAATCTTATTTAGAATATACTAAGAGATCTACTATATCACACGTAACTAATGTATTTATGCACTGATTGATACAAATTAACACGTATAACTTACTTGAAATACGAAGAGGAGAACAAGAACTAGTACTGAACCAGACGATTGCTTCGCCTTCAACAGACAAACAGGAAATGCAAATCAAACAAGCAGATAACAGCACAGGGAACCCGGCTATATTTTTTTTGCTTCTTAAACTAACCTAGGATTTAGGCCTAAACCGGGTTTAAATTTTCTTATCGCGGTTTAGTTAATCTGTGGTTTAAATATCGTTGTTCAAAGCTAGATTACATTAGTGGGTCGATTAACTAACCCCCAACACTCAAAAGAAGAGTCTTGAAACACGTTAATTTTATCCCGGGGAGGGGAGGGGGGGTACTGCCCTATATATACGAATATACATGATTTACCTGAAATATTTAATGAAGAAGATTTAGAACTAACAAAATTAGATGAAAAAATAACCAAGTGTCTTCCACTGCAAGTGAATTTCTAAGCTATAAGAAATGCTCATTGTGATCTTTTTTCTAAGTAGAAAACACAATTTCTTTATCTTTTACGACGCCATATTGGTCACACTAATTCAATCAATCCTAGAATTCATTGCGCACTCATTTCCTAGAAAACGTGAGACATTTTTGAGAATCGTTTATAAAGCTTTATTCTCATTATTCTTGAAAGTCTACAAGTCTAGAAATAATCAGACTCACGAACAGTTTAATCGAAAAATTTTCTTCTCCCACGAAAAAAAGAAAAAAAGAAAAAAAAAAAAGAGAAATGGCGTTCCACTCGGGTTATTTTAAGACTACGTCTCTTCCTCGTTCCTAGTCTTCACCATTCCCCAATAATACAGGAAGCCCAATTACCTGGATCTACAGACTGCCGGAATTTGGGTCGCGACATTCACGATATTATAAAATGATTCATTTAGTAATTTCGCTGTTTTCTAGTGAAATTACTGAGTGAATAATTTTTAAATGTTTGAAAATTCAGCAGCCTGGACGAGCCTTTAGCTTGAAGTTCAAAATTTCTTTTATGACGAAGATTCTATTGAACAAACCTTTTCTGTCTCGGTCGGGGTAGAGGGATTTTGTCCCCTTTTTACCGACTTTAAAAAAGTAAACTCGAGGGACAATACAACAGTTTAAAAACCCGAAAAATTACTAGAACTAAATAGCGAACCGATCATCCTTTATCTGGGAGGGTGGGGGGAACTGGTGGAAAACAGGGTGGCCCTTCATAATTTTCTAGCAGGCCCCCCCCGAATCAACCAGTGTTTTTTTGGCTGCCCCCCTCGCCATACCTAGAAAAAAGTGTAAGTCGAGGCCTTTTTTCCGGATGCCCCCCCCCCCCCCCCCCCCCCCGCCAAGCTAAAAAATGATCGGTCTCTAGTACGAAACAGTAAAAAATTCCATGGTTGTCTATACCACTAATTACTTTGTGTTTTTTTTCACGGGTTTTTGTGTGCACTGTATCCCTCTATTGGGACCTCACAATTGGTCAATAACCAAGGTGTTCATTCTATCAAACAAGGTTATTGTTGTTTTGAAGCAGTGTGTCCAGCAGGTTTTTATGTTCAACATCTTGCCCTGTAAGTAACCAAGCTATCTTTTGTTACTGTCATAATAATGACTTTATTCAGCTCGAGTTTTGACCAAAGGTAAATGAAGATGGCACTGATACGTTCTGGAAAGTGAATCCTCCTTGTGCTTCAATACGCTTCGACTCTGAAAAACAAAAAACAAAGGTATTACTGAGGTCTTCCACCTCTTATGCAGCCGACCTCCGCAGCCAGTTTTCAAGTCTCTTAAAGGGGGTGTAAGCGTTTTAGCCTTGGGGCAACCGAGGAGGGCGTGCAGGCGAGATTCGTATCGACGAAAATCCCACGTCCCAGGCGTCGCGACCACTGACTAAGATGCTTTTGCGGGCGAACTTTACTGCGAGCGATACCAAATATTCACGCTACCAGGACGATCACTGAGTAAACGCAAATTTATTGATATCAATACGTAAACTGCAATACAACATTGTAACAGCTCACATTAAAAACTAATTACCAACATGATTTGAATGAGAAAACTGGCATTTTATGAATACATTTAACAACAACATAATAAATGAATATTACTCGCAAGAAAGATAATATAATAAGTATAATCATGGCATAAAGCAGTATAAAACTCATTTTGATAGCGTGGGCGTTTTGAGTTTTCCGAACAAAATATCTAAATAAGAAATAAAGGAGTACTTACATATCGATCCCGCTTGCCTCTAAAAACCAAGGATTTACCAAAGGAACGTATTCGAAAGGAGTTTGGATACACAATCAATATTTACGAGTAACTATTTGGAAAAAACTGGCTAATAGGGACGCTTATGGCCTTTTATATGCGCGTGGTGACGCTAAAGGATCATTTTACAACGCTAACAAAAGCGGGAATAAACAAAGAAAAACAATAACGTAACTAGGTATCGTAACTAGGATTAAACCATAAAAATATGATATTATGAATGTAAATAAGCTAATTAATAAAAGAAAGAATGAATTGAGGAGTTGTCCTTTACAGGGGGACTAGCACGAAAATCGTTCGAATTTTATCCCAGCTGTTGTATTTTGTAATCAAAATATCTTCTAGTTTTATACTTAGTATTGAAGAAAAGATACCATAAAATGATTCTAACCACAAGTTATGTACGTTAAGTCCCTAAGCGGAACTTTGAGCTTAATAAAATTTAAGTAAAACTTGAAGTTATTTACAATGAAATGTATAGAGCGATGTTCAGTGTTGGGTGTACGACGTCACAGACACCGATAGAAATTTGTAAAAAAATGATACTTCACATTGGAATATAAAGAAAAAACTTTAACCAGTGATTATTAAAGCCTTAAAGATTATTCCATTGAAGTTTCAGCTGAAGTAAATTTTGGAAGATTTTCGTGCCACTTTAATGTCTTAGAGTGCTCACTATACATCCGTGAAAAAGTTACCTAAGAAAATTGTACAAATTGGTGCAAAGTTTAGCAAATTTGTACACAAATTTGTGCGATTTCTTCAGGGACGGCGGAACCGGGGGGGGGGCTGAAATTTTAATACATTTTCACTAAACTCAGCCCACCCACCTTGCCATACAATGTCACTATTGAGCCCCCCGCAATCAAAAAACTGCTCCGCCGTCCTTGTTCTTACGAAGTTGTTCACGGATACATGGTATGCACTCTACTTAAAATGATTTTTTCCATTAAAGTGCACATGAACCCTTCGACAATACTTTCAGTACTGATTCTACACGAAGTAAATAGTTGAATGGTAAAATATTTCTTGATTTGAGTGATGCGTTTCTAAGTTATGAAGGTTTATACTTCCAATATGCTAATGAGTGTGACGTCTATTAAGGCTTAATCAAATATACAAAATCGAACTGGTTCATAGAAACAGTATTTAAAAAGCATCATTATTTTACTCATGGTTTACATGAAAGCTATTTACAATTTTTATTTTCAAAATGGCCAGCATTTAGTATTACTAGTTACAACAAAAACACTCAAATACCTTACCTGACGTCATCATCATTAACATATTGGAAGTATAAACCTTCATAACTTAAAGACGCATCACTCAAATCAAGAAATATTTTACCAATCAACTATTTACTTTATGCAGAATAAGTACTGAAAGTATTGTCGAAGGGTTCATGTGCACTTTAATTTAAGCCAACTTCCAATAGTCTATACATGTTTTTTTGTATCTAATTTTATAGGCCCTGACAAACGGTCCCAACCTTTGACCCAGCATTTTAACCCAAAATTGTTGGAAAACCATGATAAAACAGTCACAACATTTGACCCAAAAATTGTTGGAAAACCATGAAAAAACAGTCACAATATTTGACCCAAAAATTGTTGGAAAACCATGAAAAAACAGTCACAACATTTGACCCAAAAATTGTTGGAAAACCATGAAAAACAGTCACATTTGACCCAAAAAATGTTAGATAAATGTTGGGTCGAATGTTTGGACCGCTTGTCAGGCCCTTATGAAGCAGCCAGATGTCAACGTTCCAAGGAGAGAACCCACCTCTCCCACTAATACCCAATTTAGCAACAAACCTCTATTCAAGATCTACTTAACACATTCCCAAGGGTGGCCACTTAACAGAGGTTCGGCCACTTTGTAACATTCAATATATCTTACACTCAAGTCTATCTTACATTCATGTGTATGTAAAAAAAGCTAGACATTTTATTTTACCTGCTGCTGCAGTTCTTTGGTCAGCGATCATAAATACTTGCTGAAGTTCGTTATTTTGTTCCTTGGTCAGCGCATTCATCATGGCAGCATACCATTGTGGGTCACGTGACTGAAGCGCTTCAATGAGATGGAGAAAATCATTCACATGATATAAAATTATTTTCACATCATGCAACTTGGGTCACAAGTAACATATACAGTATGAGTGGCCGTGTTGTTAACAAATAGACATCAGTTTTTTATGTGTCTGTCCTCTTATTGACGATAAATTGCTCGGCTACGCCTCGTGGATCCACACTACTTTGACAATGTGATGACGAAATTTATTGGTCAATAAGAGGACAGACACATAAAAAACTGATGTCTATTTGTTTTTTACAATAACAAAAACGATAAAAACTTCTCATTTTTAGCGATCAAAACAAACGGAAAAACGGGAAAACGGAAAAAGCGCGCGCTCGTTGACGTCAGTTTTATCTGTCTGTCCTCTTATTGATGATAAAAATTAACCAATCCGCGCGCGAGAAATTTGTAAATTATTGTAAAATATCAGATATACAACCACGAGGCGTAGCCGAGTGATTGTAGGTCTGATACAACACGGACACGAATACTGTATATGACCTATCAAACGTCTAGGTTAGTTCCTTTGTGTTTCACTAAAATTTTCAAAATTAAAGTGAATCTGCCTAAGAAAATTCCAAGTTAAAGTTTATGCAAATGAACACAATTTTGTATCAGATTTACAGAACTCTTCACGGTCGTGATTTCTGTTGTGTTTTCCTCGTGAATTATTAATGAGTTTAATAAAATTGATTATAATGGTGAGAGGCAATAAATAATAATAAATAAATGAGATAGAGTACAAACACTATAAGTGTGTAACATAAATACCACTAAATACTGATAAATTATGCTAATCCTATTGTTTTCTATTTTTTAATTAGCACCATTTACTACTAAATAGTGCAAAGTGTTGCGCACTTTTAGTGTTTGTACTCTATTAAGAATAATGAAATAATTATAAGAAATAAATGAGCATTGGCAAGTTGTAGAAGGGGAGTCCTTCCCTAGTCAATGTCTTGTTCTGCCCTGTTCCCAAGTCTTCCCATCATGCATTGCAACTTTACCTAATAGGGTTGATTTAAATGCCATATATTCATCCATGCTTTCTTCATCTATTGCTGTTGTGTATCCTTCGAGGGGTGTCTCTTCTTCATCGTCATCCTCATCTTCATCGGCAAGGTGGTCAGATGCCTACATCAACGAAAAATCAAAATTGCATTTAATCTTTTTTTTTCTGTGCTATAATACAATTTATAATACACTCTACAAAATTATTCGATTCTGATTGGACAAGAGGAGTACAATTAAATCCCAAATTGTACTCTGACGAGTCCCAATTAAGTTGCGTAATTTTGTTGAGTGTATTATAAACGAAAAATCGCACAATCTTCTCGTACAATTCGGAATTTATAGAAACTCGTGATGTTTTGAAAGTTCTCAAATTGAACTCGCCTAAAAGCTCGTCCAATTTTCAGAACTTTCAAAACATCACTCGTTCCTATAAATTCCGAATTGTACTCGAGATCGTGCGATTTCCTAGACAAATCAAGAGAAAACAAATCAAAATGAAAGGATCACAGTGAAACAAATAATGACTGAATGACAAGCCTTGACCAAATATGGCGTCACGCTGTAACGCAAACATCACATGTCCCGTGACGCCAATGAAATATTCTAACCCCCCGGGTAGCGTTACACAAGGTCTTTCGTTTGACAAGAAGGGGTTGTTTCCTTCGTATAATACCAAAACAAACCTCAATTTCAACACATTAACGAAAGACCACCACAAATCACTCAAGAAGTGACGGAATAACAGTAGTGAAAGATTTTCTGATCCCAAAACTGCAAACCTCTGCTATCAGCCAATTAAAATAAAGCGACTCTTAATTCTGGGTGGAATGGACGCCTTCATCTTGTGTGCATCGTTTTCCCATTCCAGACTACGTGTCATTCTCTTGAGAATAAGATTCTTTGTTTGAGTTGTATCCATATTCATGTGTCTTCTCATGTGCAACTGTTAAACAAACAAATGATACTCTAGGGAATGACACGTGGTCTTGAGAATAAGATTCTTTGTTTGAGTTGTATTCATATTCATGTGTCTTCTCATGCACAACCGTTAAACAAAGAAATGATACTATATGACACTCTAGGGAATATTTTTTAATGTGACCTGAAATGGGAAACATTATTATTATATAGATATCGATGAAATACCAGGTTTTCTCTAGTGTCGAAAACTTGATATCTTTCACCAGTGGAAGATACCATATCTTTCACACGTGAAGATATCGCTGTTGACATAGTAACGTATTTTAATAAAGAATTTTTGAGCTTTTGTTTTATTTAAGTTTCATCGATATCTATATGATAAACAGAACATTACATGGCCGCTTGGAGATACGAATTTTATCTTCTCGTGTTCAATTTAGATATCTCACTCGTTCACTGCGATATCAATTGAACACTCGAAGATAAAATTCGTATCTCCGCGCGCCCATGTAATATCCTCTATTTCCTAAGCTAAAGAGACATCTATTAGAAGGTTTTGTGTATTATTGTGGTATAACTGCATCATAAAGTTTCTCAGAGTCTTAGTCCAACAGAATTTGTTTTCCTTGCTTACTGTACCTTCTTTACTAAGTTCTCAATGTACTCCACTTCATCTTCATTTATTTCATCCTCATCACTTTCTAGTTCATCTATAAAACAAAGTAAAACAAAAATGTAAGTATTCTGTACAAAGTCGAGGCTACCTCTGAGCAATTGCGAGCTTGAAACTGCAGTATTGATTCAAATTAATTAACTATATGTCTTGTGTGTGTACAGTTTACCTTCTTCAAATTCTTCATCCCCATCATCACTATCTTCTTCTTCTCCTCCTCGGTCTGAAGTGAATAAGGAATAATCATCTTTTAAAAAACAAATTACTAATATCAAGATGCTCTTTTCATGTGAGTTAGCCGAGGCCTGACTTAGATCAGCTCAGAGGTTGTTTCAGGGTTCAATCTGTGAGTTAGCCGAGGCCTGACTTATATCAGCTCAGAGGTTGTTTCAGGGTTCAATCTGTGAGTTAGCCATGCCCTGACTTAGATCAGCCCAGAGGTTGTTTCAGGGTTTGATCTGTGAGTTAGCCATGCCCTGACTTAGATCAGCCCAGAAGTTGTTCCAGGGTTCGATCTGTGAGTTAGCCATGCCCTGACTAAGATCAGCCCAAAGGTTGTTCCAGGGTTCAATCTGTGAGTTAGCCGTGCCCTTACTTAGATCAGCCCAGAGGTTGTTTCAGGGTTTGATCTGTGAGTTAGCCATGCCCTGACTTAGATCAGCCCAGAGGTTGTTTCAGGGATTTTTCTGTGAGTTAGATGTGCCCTGACTTAGTTCAGCCCAGAGGTTGTTTCAGGGTCTTTTCAGTCATAAATAATCAGTTGGTACCTTTTCAATTTATGAATGGTGGAAGTAAATTTTTATATATTATATTATACAACTACCACTCCCTGTACGGGGCTCTTCCATGAGGTTTACTCCACAAGCACTACCCCTACATTATATACTGTATTTACAATATACAACTCTCAACTCACATGTTGATTTTTATGGAGGGAGGTAAACCAGAGAACCTGGAGAAAAACCCTCATGGTAAGAGAGAGAACAACACATCAAACAAACTCGACTCTCATGTTGATTTATATGGAGGGAGGAAAACCAGAGAACCTGGAAAAAAACCCTTGTAGCAAGGGAGAGAACAACACATCAAACAAACTCAACTCACATGTGGATTTTTATGGAGGGAGGAAAACCAGAGAACCTGGAGAAAAACCCTTGTGTCAAGGGAGAGAACAACACATCAAACAAACTCAACTCACATATGACCTAGTCTGAGCAGGGGCTTGAACCAGGACCACAGTGGAGGCGAGCTGTAAACCACTACACGACCCATGCCACCCAAATCTGCCTTGGGGATTAATTCTCAGTGAAAACCAATTTCAAAGCATGCCATTGAAATGTCTGAGTTTGCAGAACATCAAAAACTGCAGGAATTGGTGTTGATGATGGTGCCGTTGATGAAGCAGATTTCAATAACGTTAATATTAGAAGTCACATTTTAAGCGTACCTTGAGGGAACATGACCAAAAGGACTAACTGATACAGCTAAAAATCCTACTTCCATCAATAAGATATCCCTAGAGAGAAGGAAAAAGAATTATTCTTTGGACTTTAGCTAGTATTAATGAAGAATTATAGAAATAAAATCAGAAAATTGGAATATGAAGAAAAATTCTAAATCTCACCACTGAAACCACAAAAATGTTTGTCCAACCTGGATGATCAAGGAAATAAACAAGTATAAAAGGTGTTGCAGATTTAAAAAGTTTTACAAAATATCCCTTAAACATTCTTTAATTTCCTCACCATTTCTTTCACTCACACTTCACTCGAACCATGAACACCCTCCCTGAACAAAATCCTGGATCTGCCCCTGTCTCCCATCCCATTAACTAAATTTCCCATCCCATTTTAACAATGATTATACCTTGATAGCAAAAAGGTAAAAAAAATTCTAGTCTTTATTTTCATTAAACCAATCATTCACCTACTTTTTCCTTTTTTTCTCTCATCCCATTAACTCAATTACCCCATCCCATTTTACCATCATAACCTGATAGCAAAAAGGAAAAAAATTCCAACTCATTTTTTCTATCTGACCAATCAATAGCTCACTTCCATGGTATGCTTCGCTTTGTCACGCACAAGTATGAGGTTACGTGCTAAATTAAATTTATTCTTACCGCCTGTCATGAATGACTGAGCATTTGGCACGTAGCCTCATACTGAAACCTTTGTGTGTGACAAGCAAAGCATATCTCGGAAGTGGGCTATTCCCATATTTATTTTCTTTCAATTCTCCCATCCCATTAATAACCCATTTATCCCATTCCATTTTATTATTACTACCTGATAGACAGAGTAATAGAGAAACCACAGCATGAAAAATGATACAGAATCTCTCCAGGAATCCATTGAAAAGGCCAGAAGAGATATCATCATACCAACTAGATAAAGCAGTTCCATTCCTGTCTCTATGTCCAAGCCAAGATGGGGCATAAACCATAGCAATGTAGGCTTATTCATAAAATTGTCCCAAGTTGTCGCATACTCTACAAAACAAATACTAGGCAGCTCAAGGTGCGGTCCTTTCATCAAAAATAAATGTTTGATTCTCAATAAAAGTTCAATTTATCAATGCAGATGACCCTCTGCCTCTGAAGCTTCATGATAATGATTATATATAGCCGCTTAAACAAGTTGTATTCTAAGGTTATCAGGAACAGTAGTACACACACATCTATTCTCTGGAGTCACAGGTTTGATTCCTGGACTCACGTGTGAGTAGAGTTTAGTACAGTAGGTTAAAAATAACCTTTATGCTAATCAGTCAGCTAACTCACAGATTGAACCCTGAAACAACCTCTGAGCTGATCTAAGTCAGGGCATAGCTAACTCACAGATTGAACCCTGAAACAACCTCTGGGCTGATCTAACTCAGGTTACGGCTAACTCACAGATTGAACCCTGAAACAACCTCTGGGCTGATCTAAGTCAGGGCATGGCTAACTCACAGATTGAACCCTGAAACAACCTCTGGGCTGATCTAAGTCAGGGCATGGCTAACTCACAGATTGAACCCTGAAACAACCTCTGGGCTGATCTAAATCTGGGCATGACTAACTCACAGATTGAACCCTGAAACAACCTCTGCGCTGATCTAAGTCAGGGCATGGCTAACTCACAGATTGAACCCTGAAACAACCTCTGGGCTGATCTAAGTCAGGGCATGGCTAACTCACAGATCCAACCCTGAAACAACCTCTGGGCTGATATAAGACAGGGCATGGCTAACTCACAGATTGAACCCTGAAACAACCTCTGGGCTGATCTAAGACAGGGCATGGCTAACTCACAGATTGAACCCTGAAACAACCTCTGGGCTGATCTAAGTCTGGGCATGACTAACTCACAGATTGAACCCTGAAACAACCTCTGCGCTGATCTAAGTCAGGGCATGGCTAACTCACAGATTGAACCCTGAAACAACCTCTGGGCTGATCTAAGTCTGGGCATGGCTAACTCACAGATCAAACCCTGAAACAACCTCTGGGCTGATATAAGACAGGGCATGGCTAACTCACAGATTGAACCCTGAAACAACCACTGGGCTGATCTAAGTCAGGGCATGGCTAACTCACAGATCGAACCCTGAAATAACCTCTGGGCTGATATAAGTCAGGGCATGGCTAACTCACAGATTGAACCCTGAAACAACCTCTGGGCTGATCTAAGTCAGGGCATGGCTAACTCACAGATGGAACCCTGGAACAACCTCTGGGCTGATCTAAGTCAGGGCATAGCTAACTCACAGATGGAACCCTGAAACAACCTCTGGGCTGATCTAAGTCAGGGCACGGCTAACTCACAGGAGGAAAACTGGAGAAAATCTAACAAACTTAACTCACACGTGATGCAGAGTCCAAGAATCAAACCTGAGACCCCACACGTAAAAGATGAGTGTACTACCATTACATTGTTCCACCCTTGATCTCCAACCTTAATTAGGTCTTATGTTTCATACAATTAGCATTTGTGACTTTGTTAGCTACCCAACCCACCCCTCCCCTCCTAAAAACCTCAATGACCCATTCATAAACTTCAAGTGAAATTTACTATCGAATATTTTTTAAAGGATTTTTTTTTTTGGTGGTCCTACCTTCTTTGAATGCAATCTTCGCAGGCATAATACCATTTCTACCATAGAGACCTATAAAAAATGTAGTCAAAATTTTGAATTATTTAAATTTTTAAAACTTTTTGTATCGATTTTCTCTCCAGACGTCGATTTTAAAACAAAGAATTTTCGTAGAAAAATATTATATTTTAAGTAAAACTTTGTGAAGTGCTAAAGTAGTGAGATACCTGGTATTTGGATGTAAAGAGAAGAGAATGCAAACAAATATATGGCAGCTATTCCCCATAGAAAAACTTTACGAACTGCAATCTGTTTGCAGTATCCCGCCATATTGGAAGTGCTCCTTCAAGCATGCGCTTGAGCCTGAAGCACAGGTATCCCAAGGGCCCTTATCTCTCTGCCTTAATCAAGAAAAAAAACCTGTCATGTAACTAAAGTAAGAAAAATCTTTATAAAACTGCTTTACTTTCTGGACGTGGAAGTAGTATCTTGATTATTTGGCTGAAGGGACACGCAAGCAAGCGCGTCCTACATCTTGCCGCCAAATGTAGTTAGCTTTCGGTCATTGGTTGCGTGAAAAAACTAACCTCCCCCCCCCCCCCCCCCCCCCCCCCAAAATACAAAACAAGGTACAAGTTACGAGAAAAACTACGATTAAAACCTACATCAATACAGAATAGAATAGCAAGTGAAATTCCAAAAGAAAAACAACCGAAAATTCAGCCTTTTTGTTGCAGGTGAAAATACTTTGAAGGGCGGCTTCATAGTAAGAGAAGTGGAGACAACTTAGATAAATGTATGGCCCTTAAAACAGTCCCACAATGCAATATAATGCCATCTCGACCCAATATTTTCTCAACCTCGGATAGCAGAGCCTCATAACGAAGGTAAAATATATATAAAATATAAAATATATTAAAAAATTATACGATTTGGTTAATGCGTTTAAAGGTCTGGGAACGGGAATGGGTTGGCATCGATAACGAAAATATTTCACACTCAAATTACAAACTGCAGATTTATTTTCTCTTTTTTATTTATATATTTATATAACTTTAACAACGAGGGTTCATTATAACTTTGTTCTTCTATAGTGTTTGTGAAAAATATATGTAGAGGATGTCACACGGTGGCGCGAAGATATGAAGTTTATCTTCGAGTGGTGGAAATATTCACACGATCGAGCGAACGCAGCGAACGAGTGAAATATTTTTCACCACTCGAAGATAAACTTCATATCATATAGACAAATCCACAAAGAAAAACTATTATTACAACGCTCCTTGAGCGGGAAAACATCACAAGTGACGTCATCGATATCCTCACTAGTGAAGAGATGGAAAATATGTTACTGCAGGTCCCGGATGTAGTTTGTATAAAAAGTACGAGTGGCGTATTTCCCAGTAAAATACTCATGTCTATATAATAAATATACATATATACATGTAAAAAGAGTATAAATACCAGTTAAAAAATTTAAAAACTAACTATATATAGAAGAGATAACTAGCTAAAAACTAGTGTGGGCTGCGTCGGTGTTTCTAGAGAAACAGTAATTATGAAAAGGTAAATTTTACACCGTGAAAAGATGAAAAAATGAAAAAACTTACTGACGTTTCGGACGCTAGTCCTTCGTCGGAGTAAACACATACAGTCAATGTCATTAACGTTGTCCACCGAAAAAAGACATTTACACATTTACACATTTACACATTTACACATTTACACATTTACACATTTACACATTTACACATTTACACATTTACACATTTACACATTTACACATTTACACATTTACACATTTACACATTTACACATTTAGATATTTAGACTAAAGTGAGCCTGAACTTTAAATGTAATATTCAACTCGTGAATCGAAAATCCAGAATGCCCCGACCATTTAGTGAGGATTTAAGATGGAGAATTGTACTTCAGCGTTTGTTTTATGCCAGAACGTTCGAGGAAACACGTGATATTTCTTTTAGTCTAAATGTGTAAATGTCTAAATGTGTAAATGTCTTTTTTTCGGTGGACAACGTTAATGACATTGACTGTATATAACATGCATACTAAGCCATTCATAATGAACTAAAGTTTATTGGTCATTCCGAGATCGAGGGGGAAAATGTCACGTATTTCGTCCCCTAACAGCCCCACAATGCACTGCAATGCGAACTCGACCCAGTATTTTCAGCGACCTCGGAATGGCTAACAGTTGTTCTAACAAGCCCATATCGCTTCGAAAGCGATGATGTTTCGGCCCGTTATCTATTTATTGTGTGGCATTGCTGAATAAAGAATTTTGGTCTTGCTGTGGTAATGATTGGGTCTCCTGTATTTTGGAAATGGCAGACAAGAGCGATCTCGCGGTACACTTTCACGTTACAAAGTCTTACGCAAATTTCGATGGAAACATTTGTTATAAAATTCTCTTGGACGAAACACATTGTAATTAAGTTTTTTGAAGATTTTAGTGGTTCTTGTTTTGAAACATCGTAGTGTTTTGGGGAAAACAGGGCAACGTACATACATATAACGTCTCGCCGAAAGAATGAGAGATCCGACAATAGATATAAACAATGATTGAGTATCGCAGAGAGCAGAGTACTTGGTGCAAAATATTTTGGCACATGAGCATTACTGTACGCGCTATGTTGAATGTAGGATACTTTTTAAACCTTCATTCTGCTCTTTGTAATTGACATTTATGGTAAATGTATTTAGCTCTTATATCATAGCTTGAAGAAAATGCGAAAGTCCCAATTCGAACGAAAAGATAAAAGGCCGTGTCTTTGACCAGTGCGCCGTCACCAATCTACTCAAAATTTACATCTTTTGGTGCTTCAAAAACTTCCATCTTTTGGTGCTTCAAAAATATTACCGAATCCAAGAAATCAATATTATAAATCAGAGTATTAATAAATGAAAACTGATGATTTTAGACTTCTATCTTTAAAGTTGTAAAGTACGCACTGTTTGTTTATAGGACCTAGTTTGAATAATAGCTGATACCAAAAACATGTCCTCAGAAGCGCACGAAGCTACAACATATCCTGAAGCTTGCTTCACAAAATATATATGCATCAACTGTTAGTTACACAGATAAACTCACCAGTTTTCTCAACTTATGCTCACAGGCAGCTGAGACTGGCAAATTGCCCTAATTTGCCGCACAATCACAAAAGCTTTTGGATAACTTTTCAATAACTTACCTACTTTGCGACTTGGACCTAGATACTGACTTAGGAATAAAATACGCATTGTTGTAGGGTTAATCAATAATATATTTTTTTCCAAAAAATGGCGTCATGCGAAAGGGCATAATATAGTCTACGCAACTACCTCAGAGAAGATTCACCGCAACTCTCCGAAGTACTCCGCATGGTGAAATGTTTTACATTTTCCCATTGCATGTGATTGGATTAGGTCCAAAACTCTGACAGCTAAATGACACGCATGAAGACTATTATGGGCCGGCAAACCGAATGTAGTGACTGTTTCGGCCTGAGGGCCGAAACAAAAAATGTTTCCAAAAAAGAAACAAACCGTGACCAAAAATGCTGAGTAAAATAAACCCATGGTTTCTCATCTGCATACTCATGGGTTAATACGAGTACGTTGTGCTCAGTATCACATGGTCCATTTTTAGCAGTCGAAATGAAGTTATTATTATCATTACATTACGATCCAGTTTCACAAATAGTGGATAAAATTAATACTAATAGATGCGAATGAAACTGTATTTTTTTGATACTTTTGTGTTTTACCATAGAAAACTAATTAAAAACATTTTGCTACGTTCTAAATTGTTTTTCTTGTTCAAGAACAAGTAGCTTATGTCAGTTATGCGGTGTCTGATTCATCTGATTCATCTTGCTAATGATGATGATGATTTATGAATTTATATAGCGCCTTTTCTATATGAATGTAATCAAAGGCGCTTTACATTGAGAAGTGAATGACAGATTGCTTTTTGTGCAATTTACAAGCATGAGAGATTGTTAGTATGAAGTGTAGGCACCGAGGGTGGTCACTGCCAGGGTTTCTTTACGTCCTCAGTGGTTCTTTTACGTCTTGCTCTAGAAACTTTACTTTGCAATCAAAACATATCTCAGAAAACCAAATATTTCATCTAACAAGCTGTTACATCATATCACTGACAATACTTTTGTGCAAGGTTGCGCTTTCCTAATTTTACTAAAGCACTACCTAGAGTACGATATGATGGTTTTTTACTGGATTCCATCCAAAACAAAAGCATCTGGAAGGCCTTTTCTCTTATTTCTGCATAATGTATGTTGTCTCTTAAAATTTCTTCTATCTTACTGTTACAAACTCCAAGTTTTCTACCAAGACGTTGCCAAATTGTGATGATTTCTCCAGCAAGTTCATCTAGCTCCTCTTCTAATGGTGTAAGTAAAAGGTTTCTTTCCATTTTCCGTCTCTTTTTAGGTATGCCACCTGTAAAACGATGTACAGATAAGATATCTGTTAAAAAATGTCCAGTGTCCAATGTCCATGACAAATTTTTGTGAAGTGAAATGATTTAAAACTTTATGTTTTATATAGCACCTTTATGGTCGAAGGCGTTTACAAACATGAGAGATATTTAGTATAAGGTGTCAGTACTAAGGGTTGTCATTGTCCGGGTTTCTTTACGTCCTCAGTGGTTCTTTGAAAATGTATGTGGTATGTGCAGATGAAGTTTTTAAACTTAAAAGTGGTTATATTTGAAGAAAAAAAGAAGTCAGTCAGTTGCCCACATACGGCCTAGATGGGTCAGATGGGTGGGTCGGTTGGTCGGTCAGTCAGTTTCTAACGACAGCTAGTCAAGCTTAGATATCATATCTATCACGCTATCTAAGAATTACTTCTAAAGACAGTTAAGCTTAGATATCATATCTATCACGCTATCTAAGAATTACTTCTAACGACAGCTAGTCAAGCTTAGATATCATATCTATCACGCTATATAAGAATTACTTCTAAAGGCAGCTAGTCAAGCTTAGATATCATATCTATCACGCTATCTAAGAATTACTTTTATAAGTTTTCAAACCTGTTGCTCCATTGCCGTGACTGTTCGTTTCCAACTGTTGAGTTTCAACCTGGACCTGGGACTACAAAGATATACAATAACCTTAAAAACATGCAAATACAAGGAGAAAAGGAAGAGTTGGTGGTCAATAGGGGGTTAATCTTGTACAGCTGGTTGATATACAAAGATGGCATAAAATTACTGTAACTCCTTTAAATTTCATATTGATATTTTCAAACTTGCATCCGTTCAATAAGTTATCGAACGGATTCAATTTGTAAATCTCAAACAATCAATACTTCTAATTTACTTACACTATTGTTTGGTTTGGGAAACCAGTGTGAATATGTCTCCTCTCTTATCAAGGTGTCTGGGTTCGTGTCATCCTCATAACATTCTGCTCCACCAAGCTTCAACTCTTCCTCACTGACAAAGTGCTGACATGAATCTCTTTTACATCCCTTTGTCTCGTGAGAGCTGCATTCCGACTTTGTACAGACTGGACAGCGAATACCATACTCCAATGCCATGTTTTCCACTCGAGGACACGTGTTTTCCATGGCGGCAAAGATTTCATCAAGCAATTTTCGCACGGACTTACAGAACTTAGTTACTGATGCGCCATCAATGTTGTACTTGTTGTAGACGGTCACGCATATGGTTCGAACCCCTGAGGTAATACATATGTCAAGATTTCCTTCTTGTCCAACGTTGAACATCCTAATAAATGAAGCATTATAAGATGATACAAGCAAAGAATCAATCAGACAATGTAATTCTCTTTAAGTTGTTGTTGCATCATCATAACGTGGGACAATCACAGAGCGAAGTTCCAGGCTGCGAGAAAATGTAGAAAAATTGTAGAAATAGCTTGGTGACAAGGACTGAAGAGAATTGCCTGACAAGTGATGCTCGAATTTCCGCAAAGCCAAGGAATGAACCCCCAATACACTCTGTCTTGTACCTATGCCACCACGCAAACGATAAGCAATGCAAGTGAATAAGTACGAAAGCAAACAAGCAAATTAACAAGCAAATAAAGAATGCAAACACCCATACACGTGACGAAAGCAAAGGAAAATATTTATCATGTATTTCTACAAAATAAATGAATTGTATTAAATATACCTGCAAAAGTTCGGGCGAAGCTTTGGTAGACATTCCTTCTTGCCTTGACTTACTTTTGGCCATTCCTTCTTGCCATGTTCAGCAAGAGCTACCAACAACCTTGGAAAGATGCCAATAGGCAAGTGAACACTTTTGAAACGAATGACCATTGTTGAAGATTTCTGGTCAGCTAGCAGCTTTTCGATGTTCTCAGTTCCCTTGCTGTTACACAACATGCAAGGAACAAGGTACACTTGTTTTTCATTCAGCTTCCACGGACAAATCAGTGAGAACTTCTCCATGATCAGAAGCAAAGAGTCAACTGTGTTTTGCCCATCACTTGCTATGTCACTCCACACATGCTCTACTAGAGCTCGTTGTAAAATACCCTCGTTTTCCAGTTTTCTCCAATAAGCAGCATACGCCTTCCATTCTTCAAATGGCATGACTGTGATGACCTTAACAAACATATCAACCAACCACTGCGTATCGATGAATACTGTTCTTGTTTCTTCAAAGTAAATGATAGTCTTTAAGTCATGCAGGTAGTTTAACAGTGTCGTAAACTCGATGGATTCTATGGCTGTGTTGACGTTGCATTGGGTAGCGATCCCCTTAGCTTCTTCCAAATTAACGTACTTCTTCTGCTCTTTCTCTACAAGTCTTGAAAGCTCCTCCTCAAATCGCAGCCAGCTGACTGGAATATCTTCATTTACTTGGGGAAGCAATTTAGATAGTTCTTCAACATCCGTCTTCAATCTTTTGGCAGATTCATCTTGTACTTCTTTGTTTCCTGATAATTTGTTATCAACGGTGTAGACATTTGGTACAACGTGCTTGCCATAGGGGTTTTCAGGGCGAGTCAAAAACTCACACAATTCTCGAGCAACTTTCTTCGGGTCTTGATTACATACATCTGCATGAGTGCAAACTACAAATACTGGTGGCAATGCCACTTGGGTTCTGTAGTCAACAGAGTCAACTTCCTTTTTCAAGTTCGTATACGATGAAATACAAGAAAGCCAAAACTCTTGAGCGTCCAAATATGTCATTTTAAAAGGATTTTTGAGTTTCCTTTCTGAGTTGCCATGCTTTACCTTTGGCTGCGCATCCGAACGAAGGTCATTTTCTAAGCTATGAACCAATATATAGATTGACTTTGAAGATATAAATAACGGGAGAATGACTTCGTAAATTTGCTGTCCAGCAAAATCAAGTGTTTTTAAGGAGATTTCGTTTTCGTTCGTTCTCTGGCCGCCCGTCTTGTCCCTGATGCGTTTTTCAAGTAAATATTGTATTTCTTTTGGAATTTGTACTAGTTCATTAAAGATTGATTCTTGTAACCCGCTTGTACTTTCTTTTACTGATTCTCCAATTTCAGGTTCTTCATGTTCTAAACCTTGTTGATTTGCATGATGGTCGGCAACCGCTTGATAATTGGTAGCAGTCTCAGCGACTAGTTTGCCTTCTCTTGTCTGAATTTTTACGAGGTCCTGAGCCATACATTCAACAATACGATTATTTAGCAAATCGTTTTTGCCATCACTTTCCTCAAACCAAAAATTATCTTGTGGTATGCAAAAGGCCTTCTGAATTCCAATTCCAATAGTGCTCTCTTCAGAAGCATCGAACTCCTCTCCTTCAAAAATAAACAAAAATGAATAAATGAATAAATGAATAAATGAATAAATGAATAAATGAATAAATGAATAAATGAATAAATGAATAAATGAATAAATGAATAAATGAATAAATGAATAAATGAATAAATGAATAAATGAATGAATGAATGAATGAATGAATGAATGAATGAATAGATGAATAGATGAATAGATGAATAGATGAATAGATGAATAGATGAATAGATGAATAGATGAATAGATGAATAGATGAATAGATGAATAGATGAATAGATGAATAGATGAATAAATAAATCGTTCCCTCACACAACAAATCACACTTTTTATCCATGCCTTATTTCTAAGATATCCCCTCTTTGAAAAAAATCAATGGTAATCTGTCATTATATACCTTTTAAAGATTTCAACAGGCTTGTCTTTCCTGCACGGGGTGGTCCTACTACTGTTACCAGCACACGCCTATTTTTTGTTTTACCCCTTGTAAGGGCTTCTTTGTAAGCTTCCAAGGCCTCAGAACTACTGGCAAGAATCTCAGGAGGTTTTGTTGTAGCTGCTTCTGCTCCTGCTTCTGCTTCTGCTTCATCATGAAATGAATTAACATCAGAGTGTAATCAATATCAATCATTGTCCTTAATATACAATAGAGCACCGAAGTGATGATTTCACAAAGATATTTCTAATAACTTTAAGATTTTGGTAATAGAATTCTGGAAATGCATTTGGTGATGACATTAGTAATCCAGCAAAAGCTCTTTAAAATAAGTAAGAACCAAATTGTTTTGAAGTCAGTAACAGTCATGTGATTATGTCTTGCAAATGGCCTCCTATTAGTGACTTCATTAACTCTGAATCATTAGAGTGAAGGCATTTAACCCGTGAAATAAAAATTATTAGTCAATGTGTAATAATCAAATAGACACAAAAGAAAACAATGGAATTAGGGTCTACTAAAGTGTATTAGTCTAATATCTATTGCACGGGTTTAATGACTTCACTCTAGTCAAATAGACACAAAAGAAAACAATGGAATTAGGGTCTACTAATGTGTATTAGTCTAATATCTATTGCACGGGTTTAGTGACTTCACTCTAGTCAAATAGACACAAACGAAAACAATGGAATTAGGGTCTACTAAAGTGTATTAGTCTAATATCCATTTCACGGGTTTAATGACTTCACTTTAATTAGTTGGAGAAGTATTATTATAAGTAATGGCATGTCATATGCTTACTTTGTAATAAAAATCAGCATGTGAGATGAGTGTTCTATGTTGCAAATATAGAATGTAGTAGTAGTGCATGTGGAGGGAACCTCACAGAAGAGCCTCCTATGGGGAGTGAATTGGTTGTAAAATAAGTTTTTTTAATAAGCTTATTATGAGTTTTAATATTATGATTACAGAGAAACATCAATCAAAATATAGTTCTCTTTGGTTAACCTTTCAAAGAGTCATGGAGTTGATTACCATACAGTACTCTAGAAAATCCTGAATATGAAATTTCTTTGTTACCTGTGCACTACTAGCTCTGGAATGCCAAGACTTATAAAGTCACACTAATTGATGGGTTGCAAGCATTCCCAAGAGAGTCAAAAGACAAAAACATGGCGGCCATCTTGATGCTGTTAAAATGGATGCTAATGAGAAGTCTTTTGTTAAAAAGCAACAACATGGCCGCAAAGAGGTGACATGCAATCAAAGAAGGGGTTGAACACATGCACGACGACTACACTCAATGGGTCCCACAAGTGCTATAGGGTCTTGAACAGTGTCTAGTAGGGAGTCATTGCGTCAAGTATAAGATTTCTACTTGGTCAATGTGACCCATTCATGTAAAAAGTTGAAAAAACCATTAAAGGGTCTATTTTGTATTGTGAGAGGGACTATATATAGGGCTGTTTGTACCAAAGCTGGACCATCAAAAGTTATGCATCATGTTTAATTGATCTAACCCAATGTCTTTGGGGTCTGTAATGCATGATGGTAAATCTGCTTCTCTGATGCTATTAGTTCTTCATTAACCCTTTGAACTTGACTTTCAAATGATTTACTATTAGAATTGTACTTCTCAAAAGTACAAATCTCCACATGTGGAGCTATTAATATATTCACACTTTTCTTATAATGAACAATGAAATTATAATAGCTAAGGCCTATTTTAGCTTACCTAAACTGTAACCTTCAGCTTTTACTGGGAATGGAATAAGTACCTCTTCTTTTGTTTTTTCTTCCTCTGATTGATCGCCATCGGATAAAGGGGTAGTAAGAAGTTCATCAATAGCTTTTTCCCAAATAATTGGGAACTTGGAGCATAAGAATGTACGATCCTCAGTAAAGTGTTTTTGATTTCTTCCCACCTGCGTATAAACTCCTCATCGGTTATACCCTCCATTTGATGGACAATCATATTTCTATAGTACTTCAATCTTGCCAGGTCTGCAGACAAAGACATATCGCTACTGTTTGGTAGGAGATCCCAACCAGTAGGTGGTGGTGATAAATGGCAGACATTTCTAAGAAGCTTAAAAAGTAAAGAAAAAACCAAAGAACCTGAACTAACATGAGAGCCAGGATGTGGAAACAGCAATTCCCATTCGCGCATCGTCATTTTCCTCCCCCTCATCATTCTCAAGATATGACGATTCTTTTCTAGAGCATTTGCTAGATTTTCTGGAGGAATAAAGAAATCAAACAATTCTCTTAGAACTCTGGTTCCTCCAGATATTAACAGCCTTGAAAGTCTACTGTAGTTACTCCATGCAATTGAATTTCCAAAAACATCCTCAACGCTAACAGAATTGCTCATCGTGATCTTTTTTCTAAGTAGAAAACACAATTTCTTTATCTTTTACGACGCCATATTGGTCACACTAATTCAATCAATCCTAGAATTCATTGCGCACTCATTTCCTAGAAAACGTGAGACATTTTTGAGAATCGTTTATAAAGCTTTATTCTCATTATTCTTGAAGTCTACAAGTCTACAAATAATCAGACTCACAAAAAGTTTGATCGAAAAAATTTTCTTCTCCCACAAAAAAAAAAAAAAAAGAAAAGAAACAAAAAAAAAAGAAATGGCGTTCCACTCGGGTTATTTTTAGACTACGTCTCTTCCTTGTTCCTAGTCTTCACCATTCCCCAATAATACAGGAAGCCCAATTACCTGGATCTACAGACTGCCGGAAGTTAGGTCGCGACATTTCACGATATTATAAAATGATTCATTTAGTAATTTCGCTGTTTTCTAGTGAAATTACTGAGTAAATTAATTTTAAATATTTGAAAATTCAGCAGCCTTTACGAGCCTTTAGCTTGAAGTTCAAAATTTCTTTGATGACGAAGATTCTATTGAGTAAACCTTTTCGGTCTTGGTCGGGGTAGAGGGATTTTGTCCCTTTTTTTACCGACTTTAAAAAAGTGAACTCTTACTAAAAATTACTAGAACTAAATAGGGGACCGAACATTTTTTACCTGGGGGGGAGGGCAGGGGGCGCTGGTGGAAAACAGGGTGGCCCTTCATAATTTTCTAGCAGCCCCCCCCCCCCCCCCCACCGAATCAACCAGTGTTTTTTTGGCTGCCCCCCCTCGCCATACCTAGAAAAAAGTGTAAGTCGAGGCTTTGTTTTTGCCTGCTCCCCCCCCCTGGAGCCTTAATTTTTTGGATGCCCCCCCCCCCCCCCCCCCCAAGCTAAATAATGATCGGTCTCTAGCACGAAACAGTAAAAAATTCCATGGTTGTCTATACCACCAATTAGTTGGGTTTTTTTCACGGGTTTTTGTGTGCACTGTATCCCCCTATTGGGACCTCACAATTGGTCAATAACCAAGGTATTCATTCTATCAAACAAGGTTATTGTTGTTTTGAAGCAGTGTGTCCAGCAGGTTTTTATGTTCAACATCTTGTCCTGTAAGTAACCAAGCTATTTTTTGTTACTGTCATAATAATGACTTTATTCAGCTCGAGTTTTGACCAAAGGTAAATGAAGATGGGACCGATACGTTCTGGAAAGTGAATCCTCCTTGTGCTTCAATACGCTTCGACTCTGAAAAACATTAAAAACAAAGGTATTACGGAGGTGTACTACCTTTTAAGGTGGTGTTACACGGGACAACTTGCAACGCCGATTTTTCGTGCAACGCTATTGCGCCATTTGTGTGTCGATTTTTTGCGACATGTTACACGGGAACAACTTTTCGCGCAATATTCACTTTAGTATTCAGTCCACGCGCTGCCAACTCGCTCACGGCTATCTTTCTTCTTCTTTTCTTGCTTTTATCATTTTTTATCAACTACAAAAGTTTTATCTTATCCGTTTCATTAGGTTTAGACAATTGTTGCAGTTGCTGAACTGTTTACACTTACTTCTTCTACAGTCGGCGCCATTTTGTTGCGCGTCAAATCGGCGATGTTACACACATCGATTTGCTGAAAATTCGTCATCTTGCGTTGCAAGCTTTTGAAGCCAGATCAAAAACTTGCAACGTGCTGCAGAGTAAAATATTGCGCGAAAAATCGTCCTCGGCGCTATGTTACACCTCAACGATTTTTCGTGCAGCAGCGTTGCGCGAAAAATCGACGTTGCAAGTTGGCCCGGGTAGCACCACCTTTATGCAGCCGACCTCCGCAGCCAGTTGTCAAGTCTCTTAAAGTCTTAGAGTGCATACAATACATCCGTGAAAAAGTTAACTAAGAAAAATGTACTAATTAGTGCAAAGTTTATCAAATTGGTACACAAATTTGTGCGATTTCTTACAAAGTTTTTCACGGATATATGGTACGCACTCTACTTAAAAGGATTTTTTCATTAATTTAAGCCAACTTCTAATAGTCTATTTAGCAGAAAGTTATAAAAGTATCAAATACATGTTTTTTGTATCTAATTTTATAGGCTCTAACAAACGGTCCCAGCATTTGACCCAGCATTTTTAGCCAACATTTTAACCCAAAATTGTTGGGAAACCATGATAAAACAGTCACAACATTTTAACCAAAAATTGTTGGAAAACCATGATAAAACAGTCACATTTGACCCAAAAAATGTTAGATAAATGTTGGGTCGAATGTTTGGACCGCTTGTCAGGCCCTTATGAAGCAGCCAGATGTCAACGTTCCAAGGAAAGAACCCATATCTCCCACTAATACCCAATTTAGCAACCAACCTCTATTCAAGATCTACTTAACACATTCCCAAGGGTGACCACTTAACAGAGGTTCGGCCACTTCGTAACATGCATTATATCTTACACTCAAGTCTATCTTACATTCATGTGTATGTAAATAAAGCTAGACATTTTATTTTACCTGCTGCTGCAGTTCTTTGGTCAGCGATCATAAACACTTGCTGAAGTTCGTTATTTTGTTCCTTGGTCAGCGCATTCATCATGGCAGCATACCATTGGGGGTCACGTGACTGAAGCGCTTCAATGAGATGGAGAAAATCATTCACATGATATAAAATTATTTTCACATCATGCAACTTGGGTCACAAGTAACATATACAGTATGAGTGGCCGTGTTGTTAACAAATAGACATCAGTTTTTTATGTGTCTGTCCTCTTATTGACGATAAATTGCTCGGCTACGCCTCGTGGATCCACACTACTTTGACAATGTGATGACGAAATTTATCGTCAATAAGATGCCAGACACAAAAAACTGATGTCTATTTGTTTTTTACAATAACAAAAACGATAAAAACTTCTCATTTTTAGCGATCAAAACAAACGGAAAAACGGGAAAACGGAAAAAGCGCGCGCTCGTTGACGTCAGTTTTATCTGTCTGTCCTCTTATCGATGATAAAAATTAACCAATCAGCGCGCGAGAAATTTGTAAGTTATTGTAAAATATCAGATGTACAACCACGAGGTGTAGCCGAGTGATTGTATGTCTGATACAACACGGACACGAATACTGTATATGACTTATCAAACGTCTAGGTTAGTTCCTTTGTGTTTCACTAAAATTTTCAAAATTAAATTGAATTTGGCCAAGAAAATCCAACTTAAAATTTATGCAAATGAACACAGTTTTGTATCAGATTTACAACACTCTTCACAGTCGTGATTTCTGTTGTTTTCCTCATGAATTATTCATGAGTTTAATAAAATTGATTATAATGGTGAGATGCAATAAATAATAATAAATAAATGAGATAGAGTACAAACACTATAAGTGTGTAACATAAATACCACTAAATACTGATAAATTATGCTAATCCTATTGTTTTCTATTTTTTAATTAGCACTATTTACTACTAAATAGTGCAAAGTGTTGCCCACTTTTAGTGTTTGTACTCTATTAAGAATAATGAAATAATTATAATAAATAAATGATCATTGGCAAGTTGTAGAAGGCGTGTCCTTCCCTAGTCAATGTCTTGTTCTGCCCTGATCCCAAGTCTTCCCATCATGCATTGCAACTTTACCTAGTAGGGTTGATTTAAATGCCATATATTCATCCATGCTTTCTTCATCTATTGCTGTTGTGTATCCTTCGAGGGGTGTCTCTTCTTCATCGTCATCCTCATCTTCATCGGCAAGGTGGTCAGATGCCTACATCAACGAAGAATCAATATTGCATTCAATCATTTTTTCTGTGCTATAATTAAGCAATAGAAACTTTTTCCGTGTTTACATAGCCTGATAGCAACACGAGGGGAGGTTGGGAGAATTCGAGACAGTTATGCACAACTGTCTCGAATTCTCCCAACCCCCCGAGTGTTGCTATCAGGGTATGTAAACACAGAGAAAAAAGTTTTCTATTGCTTTTATAAAATAAATACTAAGGGAAAACATTACCTTTTGCAAGAAAATAAATCTTTATTTGAATTTGATTCTCATATCAAAATACAAATTCTCCATACATTACGAACTTCGATCGTTAGCCAATCAAATTTCGTGTAATAAACGCCAAGGAGGCAAATGTGAAGCGAGAAAGAATCGCTAGCTATTTTAAACATTTATCATTCTAAAACTTTAAAACAAATACAAAGAAATGTCCAAAGATTGAATAGAAATCTTAATAAAAGATTTCAGAATTGATTATCTTTACGAAAGTGATCAAAAGTGGATAACAAGTGTCACTGTGAATGGAATTCTCGGTTGAAAGAAACGTGGTTTTGCTCAATTTGACAGCGAGAAAACATGGCAGCGAAGTTGATTGTTTCGTCTTGCCTCGAGAAGATATTTTGTGGAGCTGAAGAGCTATCGCTGGAAAAAGTTTGAAGCTGCTGACTGTTTCCTTGAAATACTTGTATTCTTTATCGGGCGGTGCATTTAAATCATGAGAAAGCACGTCGCTGAACAAACGAAGCTGTCCTGACATACATATACATACATACATACATACATATTTTATTGTACCAAAAAGTAAAATAGAACTAATACAATGTGTATATAACGAATTATAAGGTACAGGCTATCTGCAATAACCATGAGGCTAACCTAGGCAGACAGCTTGACATGAAAAATAATTGCAAATTTGGTACAGGAAGAGAATGAGTAAAATTATATAGTGCAAGAAAAAAAGAAAAAAAAAATTACTTAAAAAAAAAACAACTAAGTATAAGTTAATAATCAATACTGACAAATACAATAAGAAAAACAAAAAACAAAAAAGAAAATTAGACAAATAGGAAATGGATCAGTTCATTTTAGATTGTTACAATAAATAGAAAAAAGAAAATTTTTAGTAATTAACAAAATTTTGATCTATTAAGATTATCATTTCATAAGTTGGTATAGATAACACTTTTTTATTTTATTTTATTTATTTTTAATTAGAAGAAGAATAAGCCTGCAGTAATTTTTCTTTTAAGGATTTCTTGAACCTATCTTTGCTATATGGTTTTAAGCACTCCTCAACAGAATTCCAAACTTTAGCGCCAGCATATTTTATATTAAATTTTCCATAATTGATTCTAATTTTTGGTAGGGAAAAAGAAGTTTTAGAAGCAAATCTTGTATTGTAAGAATGTTTCATGCTTACCGAGTGAAAAAATGACTTAAAGTAAATAGGTAAATTTCCAGAATAAAAATCATGCATAAAAACAGCAGTATGAAAGTAGACCAAGTCACAAAGCTTGAGAATTTTTAAATTAATGAAAATAGGATGAGTATGGGCATTGTAGTCAGCAAAGGTCATTAGACGTAGAACTTTCTTTTGGAGAATAAACAAAGGATCAAGTGTTGTGTTATAAGTGTGTCCCCACACTACAATACCATAGGTTAAATAAGGATATATTAAAGAATAATATATGTTAATTAGAATATCCAAATTGACATAATGGCGAGCCTTGGCTATTATTCCAATGCTGCGTTTTATTTTATTTGAAATAAATGAAATATGTGATTTCCAAGTAAGGTGGCTATCAATCATGACACCTAAATATTTAATTTGATACTCCCGCTGAAGAGGTTGATTATCTATCTGAAGCTGAACATCATATAACAATTTCTTTTGAGCTGGATGAAAAATAATAAAATTTGATTTTTCAATATTCAAGGAAAGTTTATTAGCACAAAGCCAGGTGTGCACATCAGATAATTGATTATTAATGATCAATTCTAGAGATTTTAAACTCTTATTAGCATAAAAAAGATTGCTGTCATCAGCAAATAAATGAAAAGAGAATTTATTGGATGATTTAGAGAAATCATTTATATACAAGAGAAAAAGAATGTGTCCAAGAACTGAACCTTGAGGAACATCACAAGATATAGGTAAAATTTCGGAACAGGTGCTTCCAAGAGAAGTAAATTGTCGTCTATTATGGAGGTATGATTCAAACCATTTACCTGCTAACCCACGTATTCCATAATAATCTAGTTTTTGGAGTAAAAGTTGATGATTAACAGTATCAAAAGCTTTGCTAAGGTCAAGAAAAATTCCACAAGAATAGATGTTGTCTTCAATAGCATTTTGTATATTATCTGTTATGGAAAGAACAGCCTGTAAAGTGGAATGCTTTGGTCGAAAACCAAATTGCTTATGAGATAAAACAGCTTCTTTATTGACAAAGTTAATAAGTCTGTCAAACATAAGTTTTTCAAGAATTCTATTGAAAACTGAAAGAAGGGAAATAGGACGGTAGTTATTAACATTGACTTGAGAACCCTTTTTAAACACAGGAATGACCCTAGCTAATTTGAAACTTTCAGGAACAATTCCAGAAGAAAAAGAGTTATCAAAAATACGTTTAAGAGGTTTTGAGATAAGATGTTTAATAGATTTTAAAACTGCAACAGGTATACTGAAGGACCCAGTGCTCTTTAAAGGGTTCAGTTTATCTATTTCATCCTCTATTTCTTTAAGTGTAACAGGAGTTAGAAAAATGCTGTTAAGTGACTTTTGAGGCAAATAACTCAATGGAGATACATTGCTTTTTGGGACTGAACTAGCAAGATTAGTACCAATATTAGTAAAAAATTCATTAAAATGATTTGCAATACTCTTACAATCAGTTAACTCAACATTATTAGATGTTAGTAATTTAGAAGGCAGATTAGATAATCCATGTTTAAAACCAATAATATCTTTAATTCCTTTCCAAACGTTCTTAATATTAGTTCTATTGGATATAAAATAGTTATTATAATATCGAGTTTTTGATAATTTTATAAGGTGATTAAACTTATTTCTGTATATTTTGAATTTATCAAAATAATACAAAGATTTGGTTTTAATATATTTCTTATACAGTTTATTTTTAATTTTAATTGATACTTTAATTCCTTTAGTTATCCATGGTTTACATAATTGCCTTACATCATTTTTACTAAGTTCCCTAATAGGAATATGCTTATTAACTACATTAGACAGTTTGGAATAAAAAATATCAAATAGCATAGAAGCATTAATGGTATGTTCAAATTCTTCAGTCCAATCAATAGCCTTAATTTCATCTAATAAATCAGCTTCATTAAATTTAGAGTAGTCTCTTCTAGATATTTTAATATTTTTTGGAAGAGCTGATAATTTATTTATAATTAGAAAATTTGGAAGATGGTCAGTTAAATCATAAACAATATTACCACTAACAGTATAGTGAGTTAATGAATTGAAGAATATATGATCTATTAGAGAAGCAGAATGATCGGTAATGCGAGTAGGTTGAAGTATATGAGGATTAAATGAATATGATTGAAGAGTGTTAAGGTAATTTTCAGTATCTGAATGGGAAGAAGATTTTAATAGATCAATGTTAAAATCCCCCATGATTACACAAAATTTGTTTTCTCTATTAATTTTATCAAGTGAACTTTCAAGATAATTAAAAAATACATCAAAGTTACTATGAGGATGCCTATAGATAACCCCACACACAATATTATGATGTAGATCACTTTCTACTTCAATCCATAGAGACTCAAATTCAGATTTAATAGAGCAAGAAAGATCACTTCTAAGGGAAGAAGATAATTTGTCAGAAACATAGAAAGCTGCACCACCTGCATGAGATAAGGTGGGCTGAGAAAAGAATTTATAACCATTAATAAAGTTATTAAATGGAATTCCAGGTGTGCTTTTAAGTCTGGTTTCAGTAAGACCAATAACAGAAAAATTATGATTTAGTTCCGAAAGCATATGTATAAAATTGTCAATGTTGGCATTTAGACTTCTGATGTTGGAGTGCAAAACCGAAAAACATTTACCAGAAATGCTACTTTCAATTTCGAGGTTTTCTGAAAAATCTTGGGTAGAATAATACTTAAAATTAGATTGAGTTGGAAGGTGAGAGTCAGGATCTAAATTATTCAAATCATATATATCATTAAATGAACTCAAGTGTTGTAATAAATCAGTTGAATGACACATAGAAAGTTGAACATCTAAGATTACTTAGCTTCATTCGTATAAGTTATCAATGTCTAGATCATTGGAGATCGTGACCACAGGACTAGATCGAGACAAACTAACTAGCAAGTCAGGAAGCGAGTTAGGAAGCGAGTTAGGAAGCGAGTTAGGAAGCGAGTTAGGAAGCGAATTAGGAAATCATACATTCTAGCCAAGATTGTCCTAAGGTGACTAGCTACTTTATCAAGAAATCATTACAAAATGTTCTTAGAAAGATATTTTATAGAGAGTTTAACGCTGATTTCAAAAATGAAAAGAAAAATTGGCTGTCCTGAGCTTGTTTTCAAGATAATGAATTTTGAATACGGCCATCTTGACAGGTTGAAAAGAAAATTGCCTGCGGAAATCAACCTTTTCACAAAACAATTCATAACTCACAAATTAAAAACTCAGAACATCTACTTTAAACACTATTTTCTAAGAACTAACTAAAAATATCTGAAAGTTTAAAAATAAGCTCAAATTCCAGCATGTTGTTAGCTAGATGAACCAAAATCGCAATCAAATGAGGACATTAAAACGCTTTTTTTTCCATTCTTTTTCCGACTTGCTTTGAATAGGGTATGAATTTTTTACTCTCTAGTGTCTTTTAAGAATAGGCACAGGTTTTTGTAACCTCTGGCGGCACATCTCTATCCACATGGCGAAAAATTACGTACAGTCAGCGGTTCGGTACCGCGGGCGCGCATTCATTGTTCAATATTGTACTAAGATGGCTGCCAGTACCAATCGAAAAACGATGCCAGGATTCTACAGACAGCTTAATGAGTCTGCAACCTGGTTTTTAGAGCCAGTAAAGGCGATGAAAAGAAACAGGATGACAAGTGGGCCATATTTTGCAGTAGAAAGGTTAATTTCGAAGCGAAACTACAAGGGAAATGTAAGTAAATTAGAAATTTTTGACAACTTCATTCTTACTTTTTCGGCATGCTTGTGACCATTTTCTTAGCTTTAAAGGTCAAAATTTTAAATATTTTTTTCGAAAAAAAGGATTCTGACTCCTGTTTAGTTAGTAAGCTTCACATTTCCGCCAATTAACAAGGATTTTCGTATTTTCAGACTGAGTATCTTATCAAGTGGGAAGGTTACAGCTCGTACTGCAGTAGCTGGGAGGATGAGGGGAATCTAACAAAAGATCTGATACGGTAAGTATTAATGCGAATCTAGTGCTTTTTGCTCATGTAAATTACATGCCAACATAAAACTTTATTTAATCATTCTCTACTACAAGTACTCTGATTAAATTCACTCTCCTTTTTTTTACAGAACATTTGACAAACCTATAATAGACCATCCAAGACTGGAAGCAAACACTGACTGCCTGTTACATAACATAACTGCTGAGCTAAAAAGCAAATCAAGGGCTCCAGTTTCCTTTTGTTTTGACCATGATTGTTTTCGGTTTTTATTTGGGGGTAAGGGAACTGTATCTAGGGATGACAAAGCATTTATGCTAGAAAAGGAGGATTTTCAATGTTGTCATTTTTTCAATGATTGGGATCAGTGTTTAGATAGCAATGGGGATGGAGTCATTATTCAATTTCCAATGAGGGTGGGACTAGTTCTTTCTTTATCACCAAGTGTAACTGTTTTTCAAAATAGGAAATTAGTAAAACAACCTAGAATGCCAATAGAAAAGCTGAAAATTGATTTTTTTTCGTAAGCCTTTCTCCTGTATTTGAATTGTTTACATTAGGGAAAACATTTAAATATAAATAAGTTACTTGAAAGTATCATTAATTTGTAAAAGACATGAAAAGTTATTCATCAGCTTCTAAAAAGACACTCTAACTCATTGTTTTTCCCCAAACAGTTGAATGACTGTGTCATCTATGTGAATTGTCAGTATAATGAGTGTCAAATGGGCTAGCTATTGTATTTTATTCAATATGCATTGCATTTATTGTCTGCTATTACTTGATTTTTGTAGATAAAATCCATTGTCAAGCAAAAGCTAGCAATTTAAAATTTTGTATTTGTCAATAGAAGATAAAAGAGTGCAAATTGTAAAGATAATATACATTGTACTTCTTTGAACTTTTGTAAGCAAGCAGGCTAATTTTTGAATTTAAAAGCAATTATTTTGAAAAAAAGTAGCTATTAGAGTGTCATGAACATAGTAATAAAATAGTAACACTATGTGAATGAAATTGTATATAGAAAAGCTACTTAAAGTATATTGCACTTGAATATATACAATATGAATCAATGGCATGAAATTAAAACATCTGGGTACTAAAAATAATATTTTTAGTATTTCAGTATGCCAGTCATTTGCATTTCTCTTTGAGATAAAATCATCTCTTTGTTTTCTTTTTTATTCCCTCTTCCCAGTAAACAGCATTCTTTTTCTCATATTTTCTTCTTTTCCTTTCATTATCCCTTAGACTCCATTGCCTACTTTCCACTCTTAAGATATCTGCTGTTGAGTCCCACTTGTTTGATTTTCTTAGGACTACAGATCTAGCAACATCATTGTTTTTCTCTACTCCCTGTCCTGTAAAACTTTCAATGACTTGTACATTTGAAGAAAATATGGTACATGAGCTACTAAGATATGCATATAAGGTGTTACCCTTCTCCTCTCATACCCCTTCATTTTTCCATTCAGGGAAACAAACAACTTCACCCAAGCTACAGCTTTAAGATGGAAGATAGATGGATCTTGTTCTGGTGACCAAGTGTTGATAATGGTATAGAGCTCACCAAAGTTATTCCATATTTCTATAACCTTTTGTCCCAGGTCTTGACACTGAAAAAGTTCTTGTGTTCCTTCTTTTTTTGGAAATTCTTTAAGAAGTTTCTTTTTGTCATCACCTGTAAGACTGGTCCACTTATATCTTCCACTTGCCCTCCCATCTGCATTTTTTTCTTCCCACACATCAAAAGAAATTCCTAGTGACTTAATATGCTCCACAGTTTTCTTTAGCTGAACTCCCCTCTCTTGTCCCCTAGCTCTATTCACTTCAATAATTTTGTCCCAATCTAGTGCAGCATCTATCACATTCTCTAGCAAAATATCTGTTACTCTTAGCATAAGATGAAGCTCATCTACGACTACATGGTCTAGTTGAATCTTAATAAGTGGTTCTCGTTCGCACCCATAGTTGTAGTTATTTTTCTTGCTGGGATGGTTTTTGTACAAGGTAAGTATTTCTTTGAGAGTTCTGCATAGAGGAAGCTTATTAAATTGGAGAAATCAGTGTCTACTTTCCATCTATCTTCTTTGGGAATCTTACACCAGGCACAGGCATAGTCAGCTGTGGCAGATTTTAATCCAAGCATTAGCAAAATAAATTTGTAATCCCCTCCCAAAAAAAATTCAGTGTTCAGGTGTTGTCCCTTAACTTCTATAGAACCACTCTGTAACAAATCTATGATTTCTTGAAAAATTGATTGGAAGGCATCCCTTAGAACTTCATAATTTTCAGGTGCATCGACAATGGCAATGGTCCTGTTTCCCTTAGCAGACATTACATCTTGTCCCGATTGCAGCAAAGAAAATGAGAGAATTATGTAATTACTATTCCTGGTCATACGAGCACCATCACCATTTACCTTGATTTTGATCTTATCATTGGCTACAGAAAAGTCACTTGCATTTTAAGGAAATCTGTTTCCTGTACTTTAAGTAGGTCAGTTAGAGAGTTTACTTTAGAACCATGGTATGGGCCAGGAAGTGAAGATAAATGGCACATGTCATTAAGGTTGGACCTGCACTGTTTGATTAAATAAGATTTGGGAAGTCCCTCACAAATAAAAGAAAATTCATGATAAAATTTGTCACCAACACAAAACTTGTCAAGTAGATATAAAACCTGCTCAACTTTGGACTTTTCTTCATTGGTCAAGTTGTTATAATTTTTTCCCTTTTGACTACCATTTAAATCTAGCATGTGAGTATCTCCTGATTCTTGATCCTTAATTAGTAAAGCCTGTATGTCTAGGCCAAAAGAATTGGAAAACCAAAGTGCCGTTTTTGCTCTATTTAGGAAACAGTTCAGTGTTCTGCTCTTATTTTTTGTCGATGATAGAGGTTTGCCTTGAAATTTGTTTTCATTTTCTAGTACAGAAATGTAGCTTTGTAGCTCAGCATTGGACTCCTGAAGATGTTGAATTTGCCTATCTCTATTTGCTATTTCTTGCACAAGACAATCAAACATATCTTTCTTTGCCTTTTCAATATCATCATACCTTTTTCTCCATTCCTCCACTTCATTCCTTAGAGTACCTAGCTCCTCGTTCCACTGATCTACGGTTTTAATTTCCCCTTCTCGAATATGAAAATTTCTGCTCCTATCATTCAGTTGCTTCCTAGCTCTGCCTTTAGTCTTCCTATATTCTTGAACTACTGATCCTGCTATTTTTCTGATGTTATCGTTTATTCTATTTCTTACTTTTTCTTCAGAAATAAAAACAAACGCATTACCTGGCACACTCCATTCTAGTAAATCAACAAAATTTACCTTTGCATTGTACCGATCTTCTTGTACAATTTCGTGCCATAATTTCAGTAGTGGAAAAGGTATTTTCACTGCAAAAATTACTTTATCGTTTCCCCTACTATAAGCATAATGAAATTCAGAAGAAGACAACTCAACGTTTGAGAGATCTTTATTCAAACGGAGCCGATGGTAATGTGCAAACACGTCCGACATTTTGAAAAACTAGTAAACAGCTGATCGATTGACAGATGATTTTACCGCCAAAATACGATCCACAGGCTCTCAGTCCTCCTCTATGAAATTAGTCAGTGATAACCTGGGACTTAGATGATATATTGAATGATGGGATACAAAATGGCAGACGAAGAATCGATAGTTTTTCAGATATTCTCTTCGAAATTCGTTCTAATTGTACAAGAATTCCGCGCGTCATTAGAAATATAAGCAGAAGAAGATTCAAAATTTCTATTCTACCTCATGTTTGGCTGATTTTGGAACCGGTAAAACGAATTTTTTTGCTTATAATTTTGGTTTAAAAACATTGTTTACATGATGAACTTCAAACCTGGATATGTGCAAAACCTATATATTCTTCATTTACATTATTAGAAAGCTGGATTTTCGTGCGAAAATCAGTAAAACAGCATGTCGGCCGTTTAATTTGTCTATTCACTCTATGTCTTAACGGCTAAATCTTTGAAAGTAATTGGAACCGGTAAGACGATATTTTTTCCCTTCAAAAATTTAATGACATTATCGATAATTGTTAGGAAAAAAATATTGGATATGTGCAAAGTGGAAATATTTCTCACAGTAAAAGCCAGGAGGAAAAAACTCGGGATTCTCGAAGGTTTTCAATTAAATTTTGTTGTTCTTTCTTTGACTTTTAAGCACTCTACTGCGCATGCTCATCGGCCATGTTGTAGCGAATTTTTCGCCATGAGAACCGGGTCGACTACAACCCCCCAGGATCCCATTGTCTAATAACCACTATAACCATTACTAAAAAGGTAAATTATACACCGTGAAAAAGATGAAAAAACTTACTGACGTTTCGGACGCTAGTCCTTCGTCGGAGTAAAAAGCCTTTTTACCTTTTTCCTTTTTACTCCGACGAAGGACTAGCGTCCCAAACGTCAGTAAGTTTTTTCATCTTTTTCACGGTGTATAATTTACCTTTTTATCATTACCGTTTCATTAGAAACACCGACGCAGCTCACACTAGTTTTTAGCTAGTTATATCTTACTATTTAGTAATATTTGGTACTAAGAGTAAGTATTTGTTTCATGGTTTAGTGCGACCACTCTAAGAATTGCAAAGTTGAACTTGTTTACGATTTCGGCTCACTTACTTCAAATGAGCATTTGACTCATAGTACGAGTAGTTTATTATTTTACTTCATCCTGCATCTGTCCTTGATTCTTTTGATTTAAGTAAAGCTATGTCCGTGTGTGCGTATGCTCCGTGCTAAACATCATCACACACCAAACACCAGCTTTTCAATTTATTTTGAATTTCAATTTCTTGGGAACTTGATGTTCGAGTAGCCAGAATTACCTTCGTGGATACCAATTGAATGAACGGTAACAATAAAACGTTTATTAAAATTTAAATAACAATATCAACATCGTAATAATAAGGTTTAAAGTAATAAAATATCCTTAATAAAGTACAAGCACTTAAGAATTGCACTTTTTATCAGAACCGAAATAAATTTAACACTAGCAGAACTGTCTAGGTTGCAAGATTTCAGTGATATGAAGCTTTAAGGACTACTAATTCCGCATCGCATCTAATTGTCTTTGAGTCCAATGGCTAAGAAAACGCCAAGAACTACTACATAAGACATCGTCTTCCGACATCGTGTTGAGAAGCAGACAGATCCGTTGTTGAGCCAGCAAACATGTTGTCAGCGAACGAGAAACAGTCGCGTTACACCCATAAAATTAATAATTACCGGCTGATGCAGACGTTTTACTTGCGATTTCTTTTTTGAAATATATATTAAATATTCTGTAAATATTCTGTAAATATTCTGTAAATATTCTGTAATAAAATATCATTCGCTTCCTAACTCGCTTCCTAATTCGCTTCCTAATTCGCTTCCTAACTCGCTTCCTAACTCGCTTCCTAACTCGCTTCCTAACTCGCTTCCTAACTCGCTTCCTAACTCGCTTCCTAACTCGCTTCCTAACTCGCTTCCTAACTCGCTTCCTAACTCGCTTCCTAACTCGCTTCCTAACTCGCTTCCTAACTCGCTTCCTAACTCGCTTCCTAACTCGCTTCCTAACTCGCTTCCTAACTCGCTTCCTAACTGGAAAGATAGGCAACCTCGACTAGATCCATCCTTCCTCAGCGATATTCTACCATTATTAGTCCATATATATTTATACTTTAGTTCTCTTCTTGCCTTGAGACGTCGGTTGAATAGCATTTGGTTATGACGCGTCAGGCTCTCTGCAAGGTATATTTTCTGTGTTGGAAACCTTACAAGACCAATATCTCGGGTCGACTTGTCACGTAGATATTTTCTAGCTTGGTATAATTCATCACGAAGTTCGCGTCGTACGAATTTAACTATGATTGCAGGATCATAGTTCTTGTTTTTCTGTCCAGCTAAACGGTGGCTCACAGAAATATCATCTACTTCAATATTAACATCCACAAGATCACCAATTTTACGGACAATTTCGCTAGTGTCTTCAACGTCACTGACAGGAATCCCTCGAATTTCCAGGCAGTCCCGTCTTGAGTACTGACCAAGATTATTGCATTCCTCCTTAATTTGACTTAGTTCGTTTGATAGACGATGAAGTTGAGTGGATAAACAAGTATTTTCCATCTTGATTTGATGATTTTCAAGCTCGATCTTCTTCATTTTGGTATCAAACTCATCGTATTTCTTGCTTAGAAAATCAAGTGATCGTTCAAATTCTTCTAACTTTGAGACTTTCGCTTTAAGTTCGCGAAGGTCGCTAATTATTGGGCTTAATTTCTCATCAAGTAACTTAGAAAATGTGTTTATAGATTCTTGATCCATCAGAAAAGTAATTAAACAAAAAAAAGCTAAAGAAAATATCAAATTTAGAAAACCAAAACACTAAATTTGAAGAGCGCGGGAATCGACATCCTCCTTCCTCGACCGCTGACCAGCTAGCCGAAGGACGAAGCTGAAGCTGACCAGCTGACGAAGGACGTGTGTTGTAGCTCCTGAGGGAATTCTCTTTGCGGTGACCAACGAGAGATTGTCATGATATTACGATCAGAAAGACCTGCATGAGACCATAGGGTTATGCCTGTGGCCCTGACACAAGTCAAAATTTGGAACTTCGTCTTCAAAATGCATTTTTGGGGGCGTTTTTTTCCTCGAAAGAAACTGTAAATTTTAAATTTTTGAACTTGTACCGGGAAGACACGAAAGTTGTGACGTCACAACTGTGTTTACATATCCTCATGCAAACATGGCTATCAACCAATCACAGCGTGAGTACTATTTAATTTATTTTATAATACAATTTATAATACACTCTACAAAATTACTCGATTCTGATTGGACAAGAGGAGTACAATTAAATCCCAAATTGTACTCTGAAGAGTCCCAATTAAGTTGCGTAATTTTGTTGAGTGTATTATAAATGAAAAATCGCACAATCTTCTCGTACAATTCGGAATTTATAGATACTGGTGATGTTTTGAAAGTTCTCAAATTGAACTCGCCTAAAAGCTCGTCTAATTTTGAGAACTTTCAAAACATCACTCGTACCTATAAATTTCGAATTGTACTCGAGATCGTGCGATTTCCTGTCCTGTACAAATCAAGAGAGACAAATCAAAATGAAAGGATCACAGTGAAACAAATAATGACTGACTGACAAGCCTTGACCAAATATGCATGGCGTCATGCTGTAACGCAAACATCACATGTCCCGTGACGCCTATGAAATATTCTAACCCCCCGGGTAGCGTTACACAAGGTCTTTCGTTTGACAAGAAGGGGTTATGTCCTTCGAATAATACAAAAAAAAACTCTCAATTTCAACACATTAACGAAAGACCACGACAAATCACTCAAGAAGTGACGGAATAACAGTAGTGAAAGATTTCCTGATTCCAAAACTGTAAACCTCTGCTATCAGGCAATTAAAATAGAGCGACTCTTAATTCTGGATGGACTACACATTGTCACCTTGGGTGTAACGTTTTCTTATTTCAAACCCCATATGCCCTTCTCTTGAAAACAAGATTCTTTGTTTGAGTTGTATCCACATTCATGTGTCTTTTCATGTGCAACTGTTAAACAAAGAAATGATACTCTAGGGAATGACATGTGGTCTTGAGAATAAGATTCTTTGTTTGAGTTGTATCCAAATTCATGTGTCTTCTCATGTGCAACTGTTAAACAAAGAAATGATACTCTAGGGAATGACCCGTGGTCTTGAGAATAAGATTCTTTGTTTGAGTTGTATTCATATTCATGCGTTTTCTCATGTGCAACCGTCAAACAAAGAAATGATACTCTAGGGAATATTTTTTTATGTGACCTGAAATGGGAAACATTATTATTATATAGATATCGATGAAATACCAGGTTTTCTCTAGTGTCAAAAACTTGATATCTTTCACCAGTGGAAGATACCATATCTTTCACACGTGAAGATATCGCTGTTGAATCGGCTTGCTATTTTAATAAAGAATTTTTGAGCTTTTGTTTTATTTAAGTTTCATTGATATCTATATAATAAACAGAACATTACATGGCCGCTTGGAGATACGAATTTTATCTTCTCGTGTTCAATTTAGATATCTCACTCAATTGAAATATCAATCGAACACTCGAAGATAAAATTCGTATCTCCGCGCGCCCATGTAATATCCTCTATTTCCTAAGCTAAAGAGACATCTATCAGAAGGTTTTGTGTATTATTGTGGTGTAACTGCATCATAAAGTTTCTCAGAGTCTTAGTCCTACAAAATTTATTTTCCTTGCTTACTGTACCTTCTTTGCCAAGCTTTCAATGTACTCCACTTCATCTTCATTTATTTCATCCTCATCACTTTCTAGTTCATCTATAAAACATATAAAAATATAAATATAAATATTCTGTACAAAGTCGAGGCTGCCTCTGAGCAATTGCGAGCTTGAAACTGCAGTATTGATTCATATTAATTAACTATATGTCTTGTGTGTGTACAGTTTACCTTCTTCAAATTCTTCATCCCCATCATCACTATCTTCTTCTTCTCCTCCTCGGTCTGAAGTGAATAAGGAATAATCATCTTTTAAAAACAACTTACTAATATCAAGATGCTCTTTTCATGTGAGTTAGCCATGCCCTGACTTAGATCAGCTCAGAGGTTGTTTCAGGGTTCAATCTGTGAGTTAGCCGAGGCCTGACTTAGATCAGCTCAGAGGTTGTTTCAGGGTTCAATCTGTGAGTTAGCTATGCCCTGACTTAGATCAGCCCAGAGGTTGTTTCAGGGTTCGATCTGTGAGTTAGCCATACCCTGACTTAGATCAGCCCAAAGGTTGTTCCAGGGTTCGATCTGTGAGTTAGCTGTGCCCTGACTTAGATCAGCCCAGAGGTTGTTTCAGGGTTCTATCTGTGAGTTAGCCATGCCCTGACTTAGATCAGCCCAGAGGTTGTTTCAGGGTTTGATCTGTGAGTTAGCCATGCCGTGACTTTGATCAGCCCAAAGGTTGTTCCAGCGTTCGATCTGTGAGTTAGCCATGCCCTGACTTAGATCAGCCCAGAGGTTGTTTCAGGGTTCGATCTGTGAGTTAGCCATGCCCTGACTTAGTTCAGCCCAGAGGTTGTTTCAGGGTTTTTTCTGTGAGTTAGATGTGCCCTGACTTAGTTCAGCCCAGAGGTTGTTTCCGGGTTTTTTTCTGTGAGTTAGATGTGCCCTGACTTAGTTCAGCCCAGAGGTTGTTTCAGGGTCTTTTCAGTCAAAAATAATCAGTTGGTACCTTTTCAATTTATCAATGGTGGAAGTAAATTTTTATATATTATATTATACAACTACCACTCCCTGTACGGGGCTCTTCCATGAGGTTTACTCCACACGCACTACCCCTACATTATATACTGTATTTACAATATACAACACTCAACTCACATGTTGATTTTTATGGAGGGAGAAAAACCAGAGAACCTGGAGAAAAACCCTCGTGGCAAAGGATAGAACAACACATCAAACAAACTCGACTCTCATGTTGATTTATATGGAGGGAGGAAAACCAGAGAACCTGGAAAAAAACCCTTGTAGCAAGGGAGAGAACAACACATCAAACAAATTCAACTCACATGTTGATTTTTATGGCGGGAGGAAAACCAGAGAAAACCTGGAGAAAAACCCTTGTGTCAAGGGAGAGAACAACACATCAAACAAACTCAACTCACATATGACCTAGTCTGAGCAGGGGATTGAACCAGGACCACAGTGGAGGCGAGCTGTAAACCACTACACGACCCATGCCACCCAAATCTGCCTTGGGGATTAATTCTCAGTGAAAACCAATTTCAAAGCATGCCGTTGAAATGTCTGAGTTTGCAGAACATCAAAAACTGCAGGAATTGGTGTTGATGATGGTGCTGTTGATGAAGCAGATTTCAATAACGTTAATATTAGAAGTCACATTTTAAGTGTACCTTGAGGGAACATGACCAAAAGGAGCAACTAATACAGTTAAAAATCCTACTTCCATCAATAAGATATCCCTAGAGAAAAGGAAAAAGAATTATTCTTTGAACATTTAGTATTAATGAAGAATCGTAGAAATAAAATCAGAAAATTGGAATATAAAGAAAAATTCTAAATCTCACCATTGAAACCACAAAAATGTTTGTCCAACCTGGATGGTCAAGGAAGTTAATAAGTTTAAAAAACTCATTAATAATTCATGAAGGAAACACAATAGAAATCATGACCATGAAGGAGGTTTTATATCTGATATAGATTCGTCTTCATTTGCATAAACTTTAACATGGATTTTCTCTATCAAACTTGGTTCATTTCGTAAAGAATTCGGTACAGTATGAGAGCATACATCAAGAGTTTTTTAAGCCGTTTAATAAACTCGCAGATCGTGTCTTATCGGGTCTAAAACCACTCGGCTACGCCTCGTGTTTTATACCCGATAAAACACTCCTGCTCGTTTATTAAACAGTACATAAAAGGTATTTACAGATTTAAAAAGTATTACAAAATATCCCTTAAACATTCTTCAATTTCCTCACCATTTCTTTTTTACAGTGAAGACACTCGAACCATGAACACTTGACTTTATTCAGATTTTTATTTTCTGAGCTTTTTACTGCTTCAAACCCTCTAAAAAAGTAGGATTGAACTCAAATATGCTATGAGATCCAAAGACAACTTATTTCTAAATGATTCACTCAAGGGATGCATGTTAAAAAAAGTAGTAAAAAAGCACAAAGTGTTCATGGTTAGAGTGTCCTCACTGTAACTGTTCAATCAAACTCTTTCTTTTCTTTCACTTCTACCATTCCAATAACACAATTTCCCATCACATTTTACCATGATTATAACCTGATGGCAAAATAGAAAAAAATCCATGCTATTTACTTTCATCTGACCAATCAATTACCATCATTCCTTTTTTTTCTTTACTTCTCCCAGCGGCGATTCAGGGGAGGAGTGCAGGGGGTGCACACCCCTCCCTGTTTCAACTTTGTGTCCCTACTTTGAAAACAACCAATACTGTTTTTTCCCTTTGATTCTAAGGCTGCACCTCTCCCTGGGTTAACTTTCTGTGAATCACCCCTCCCTGAACAAAATCCTGGATCTGCCCCTGTCTCCCATCCCATTAACTAAATTTTCCATCATATTTTACCATAATTATAAATTGATAGCAAAATAGAAAAAAAATTCTACTCTTTATTTTCATTAGACCAATCAATTTGTGTATACTTTTTTCTTTCACTCCTCCCATTTAGCTTTCTGTGCAGCACCCCTCCCTGAACAAAATCCTGGATCTGCCTCTGTCTCCTATCCCATTAACACAATCTCCCATTCCATTTTACCATTATAACCTAATAGCAATATGAAAAAAAAAATCCAAATCCTTTTTTCTGTCTGAACAATCAATTCCAATATTTATTTTCTTTCACTTCTCTCATCCCATTAGCTAAATTTCCCATCCCATTTTAACAATGATTATAACTTGATAGCAAAAAAAAAAAAAAGTAAAAAAATTCCTAGTCTTTATTTTCATTAAACCAATCATTCACATACTTTTTCCTTTTTTTCTCTCATTCCATTAACTCAATTAACCCATCCCATTTTACCATCATATCCTGATAGCAAAAAGGAAAAAAATTCCAACTCATTTTTTCTATCTGACCAATCAATAGCCCACTTCCAAGGTATGCTTCGCTTGTCACAAACAAAGGTTTCAGTATAAGGCTAAATGCTAAATTAAATTTATCCTTACCGCCTGTCACAAATGACTGAGCATTTGGCACGTAGCCTCATACTGAAACCTTTGTGTGTGACAAGCAAAGCATATCTCGGAAGTGAGCTATTCCCATATTTATTTTTTTTCAATTCTCCCATCCCATTAATAACCCATTTATCCCATTCCATTTTATTATTACTACCTGATAGACAGAGTAATAGAGAAACCACAGCATGAAAAATGATACAGAATCTCTCCAGGAATCCATTGAAAAGGCCAGAAGAGATATCATCATACCAACAAGACAAAGCAGTTCCATTCCTGTCTCTATGTCCAAGCCAAGATGGGGCATAAACCATAGCAATGTAGGCTTATTCATAAAATTGTCCCAAGTCGTTGCATACTCTACAAAACAAATACTAGGCAGCTCAAGGTGCGGTCCTTTCATCAAAAATAAATGTTTGATTCTCAATAAAAGTTCAATTTATCAATGCAGATGACCCTCTGCTTCTGAAGCTTCATGATAATGATTATAATATAGCCACTTAAACAAGTTGTCTTCTAAGGTTATCAGGAGCAGTAGTACACTCACATCTCTTCTCTGGAGTCACAGGTTTGATTCCTGGACTCACGTGCGAGTAGAGTTTGCTACAGTAGATTAAAAATAACCTTTATGCTAATCAGTCAGCTAACACACAGATTGAACCCTGAAACAGCCTCTGGGCTGATCTAAGTCAGTGCATGGCTAACTCACAGATTGAACCCTGAAACAACCTCTGGGCTGATCTAAGTCAGTGCATGACTAACTCACAGATTGAACCCTGAAACAACCTCTGGGCTGATCTAAGTTAGTGCATGGCTAACTCACAGATCGAACCCTGAAACAACCTCTGGGCTGATCTAAGTCAGGGCATGACTAACTCACAGATCAAACCCTGAAACAACCTCTGGGCTGATCTAAGTCAGGGCACAGCTAACTCACAGGAGGAAAACTGGAGAAAATCTAACAAACTTAACTCACACGTGATGCAGAGTCCAAGAATCAAACCTGAGACCCCACACTTAAAAGATGAGTGTACTACCATTACATTATTCCACCCTTGATCTCCAACCTTAATTAGGTCTTATGTTTCATACAATTAACATTTGTGACTTTGTTAGCTACCCAACCCACCCCTCCCCTCCTAAAAACCTCAATGACCCATTCATAAACTTCAAGTGAAATTTACTATCGAATATTTTTTAAAGGATTTTTTTTTTTTGTGGTCCTACCTTCTTTGAATGCAATCTTCGCAGGCATAATACCATTTCTACCATAGAGACCTATAAAAAATGTAGTCAAAATTTTGAATTATTGAAATTTTTAAAACTTTTTGTATCGATTTTCTCTCCAGACGTCGATTTTAAAACGAAGAATTTTCGTAGAAAAAATATTCCATTTTAAGTAAAACTTTGTGAAGAGCTAAAGTAGTGAGATACCTGGTATTTGGATGTAAAGAGAAGAGAATGCAAACAAATATATGGCAGCTATTCCCCATAGAAAAACTTTACGAACTGCAATCTGTTTGCCATTATATCCCGCCATATTGGAAGTGCTCTTTCAAGCATGCGCTTGAGCCTGAAGCACAGGTATCCCAAGGGACCTTATCTCTCTGCCTTAATCAAGAAAAAAAACCTGTCATGTAACTAAAGTAAGAAAAATCTTTATAAAACTGCTTTACTTTTTGGACGTGGAAGTAGTATCTTGATTATTTGGCTGAAGGGACACGCAAGCAAGCGCGTCCAACATCTTCCCGCCAAATGTAGTTGGCTTTCGGTCATTGGTTGCGTGAAAAGCTAACCCCCCCCCCCCCCCCCAAATACAAAACAAGGTACAATTTACGAGAAAAAATACGATTAAAACCTACATCAATACAGAATAGAATAGCAAGTGAAATTCCAAAAGAAAAACAACCGAAAATTCAGCCTTTTTGTTGCAGGTGAAAATACTTCGAAGGGTGGCTTTATGGTAAGAGAAGTGGAGACAACTTAGATAAATGTATGGCCCCTAAAACAGTCTCACAATGCAATATAATGCCATCTCGACCCAATATTTTCTCAACCTCGGATAGCAGAGCCTCATAACGAAGGTAAAATATATATAAAATATAAAAATATAAAATATATTAAAAATAATACGATTTCGTTAATGCGTTTAAAGGTCTGGGAACGGGAATGGGTTGGCATCGATAACGAAAATATTTCACACTCAAATTACAAACTGCAGATTCATTTTCTCTTTTTTATTTTATATTTATATAACTTTAACGAGGGTTTATTATAACTTTGTTCCTCTATAGTGTTTGTGAAAAAAATATATGTAGAGGATGTCACACGGTGGCGCGAAGATATGAAGTTTATCTTCGAGTGGTGGAAATATTCACACGATCGAGTGAACGCAGCGAACGAGTGAAATATTTTTCACCACTCGAAGATAAACTTCATATCATATAGACAAATCCACAAAGAAAAACTATGATTACAACGCTCCTCAAGTGAGCGGGAAAACATCGCAAGTGACGTCATCGATATCCTCACTAGTGAAGATATGGAACTTCCAATATAAAATATGTTACTCAGGTCCCGGATGTAGTTTGTACGAAAAATACGAGTGCCGTATTTCCCGGTAAAACACTCTATAAATATACATATATATACATGTAAAAAGAGTATAAATACCAGTTAAAAAATTTAAAAACTAACTATATATAGAAGAGATAACTAGCTAAAAACTAGTGTGGGCTGCGTCGGTGTTTCAGTAATGAAACAGTAATGATAAATATACATATATACATGTAAAAAAAGTAAAAATACAAGTTAAAAAAATCAAAAAACTAACTATACATAGAAGAGATAATTAGCTAAGAACTAGTGTGAGCTGCGTCGGTGTTTCTAATGAAACAGTAATGATAAAAGGGTAAATTTTACATCGTGAAAAGATGAAAAAACTTACTGACATTTCGGACGCTAGTCCTTCGTCGGAGTAAACGCATACAGTCAATGTCATTAACGTTGTCCACCGAAAAAAGACATTTAGACTAAAGTGAGCCTGAACTTTAAATGTAAAATTCAACTCGTGAATCGAAAATCCAGAATGCCCCGACCATTTAGTGAGGATTTAAGATGGAGAATTGTACTTCAGCGTTTGTTTTATGCCAGAACGTTCGAGGAAACACGTGATATTTCTTTTAGTCTAAATGTGTAAATGTGTAAATGTGTAAATGTGTAAATGTGTAAATGTCTTTTTTTCGGTGGACAACGTTAATGACATTGACTGTATGTAACATGCATACTAAGCCATTCATAATGATCTAAAGTTTATTGGTCATTCCGAGGTCGAGGGGGAAAATGTCGCGTATTTCGTCCCCTAACAGTCCCACAATGCACTGCAATGCGAACTCGACCCAGTATTTTCCTCAACCTCGGAATGGCTAACAGTTGTTCTAAAAAATGTTTCCAAAAAAGAAACAAACCGTGACCATCAAATGCTGAGTAAATATAAACCCATGGTTTCTCATCTGCATGCTCATGGGTTAATACGAGTACGTTGTGCTCATTATCATATGGTCTATTTTTAGCAGTCGAAATGAAGTTATTATTATCATTACAGCACGATCCAGTTTCACAAATAGTGGATAAAATTAATACTAATATTTTATATTTTTGTGTTTTACCTTAGAAAGTTAATTAAAAACATTTTGCTACTTTCTAAATTGTTTTTCTTGTTCATGAATGTTTTGAAATAAATTTGAAATTACTGGAAGTTACTCGACGACTACGTGGTTTCAGAACTTTAATCATCTAATCTTTTAACATCATCTTCTGTTACTTTTGCTTGTTCGAAATCTAGTGATAACTTTGATACAAACGTTACTATCTAAAGAAAAAAAGTGACCGTAGCCGGTGTTACTTGACTGAATGAATTTACATTAAAGCGTTTCCGTACTTATATACTACTACTTATTTATTCAAAAAGCGTGCACTAAGGTTGAGATAAAAGAATCCTATTACAGTATTCTATTGTATTCCTTTGTTCCAAAGTATTTTCGTAAACGAAACAATGAACTAGTAGCTTTTGCACATCTAATATGTCAGATATGCGGTGACTGATTCATCTGGTTCATCTTGCTCTGGAAACTTTACTTTGCAATCAAAACATATCTCAGAAAATCGAAGATTTCATCTAACAAGCTGTTACATGTCACAATACCGCCGTGCAAGGTCGAGCCTTTTTAATTCTATTAAAGCATTACCTAGAGTACGATATGATGGATTATCACTGGATTCCTTCCAAAACAAAAGCATCTGGAAGGGCTTTTCTCTTATTTCTGCATAATGGTTGTTTTCTCTTAAAATTTCTTCTATTTTATTGTTACACACTCCAAGTTTTCTACCAAGAGATTTCCAAATTTTGATGATTTCTCCAGCAAGTTCATCTAGCTCCTTTTCTGATGGTGTAAGTTCAAGGTCTCTTTCCCTTTTCCGTCTCTTTTTAGGTATGGCACCTGTAAAACGATGTACAGATAAGATATCTGTTAAAAAATGTCCAGTGTCCAATTTTTGTGAAGCGAAACAAGAGAATATGAAGTACTTAATATTCTCTCGAGTGAAATGATTTTTAAAACAATTTATGTTTTATATAGCACCTTAATAGTCAAAGGCGTTTACAAGCATGAGAGATATTTAGCATAAGGTGTCGGTACTAAGGGTTGTGATTGCCCGGGTTTCTTTACGTCTTCAGTGGTTCTTTGAAGATGTATGTGGTATGTGCAGATGAAGTGTGGAGAGACAGGATAAAGTGGCTATCTGAGCTACTTGAAAGCCTAACCGTTTGTAGATGTAATCAAAAAGGCAGCACTTTCTATTTAGTTATTCTAAGTCCCTGGGTGGCATGGTCCGGCCGGCGGGGATTGGAACTTACAACCTCCCACACAGACTCGGGCCCCGTCCACACTATGCCGGATAAATTTGAATCCGCAACTTTCCCACCGAAACCGAAAAAAAAGTTTTGCGTCCACACATGAAAACGGAGAAAATATTTCGCGTCCACACTAGTCCAATCAGAGGCGGCAAAAACGCTTCATTGCACATCTGAGCACTATCGAAGCTGAAATTGAGCCCGCGGTGAATTTTTAGCCTTCCCGCCATGTTCCCATGACAATCATGACGTCATCGTATTCGAAAAGTTCCGGATACGAAATGTTCTCCGTCCACACTGATACGGCTAACCGGCGTTTTCAAATTGTTCCACTCTGGAGACCGTGTTCGAAAAGTTCCGTTTTCGGTGAAGAATTGTTCTGGATTCGCCCGGACTAGTGTGGACGGAAGGCCTAACCGGATAAATAAAGTTGCGGATTCAAATTTATCCGGCATAGTGTGGACGTGGTCTCAACCAAATGAGCCAACCGGCACCGGGTGTCGATATTTGAAGAAAAAAAGAAGTCAGTCAGTTGACCACATAGATGGGTCAGAAGGGTGGTTGGGTCGGTCAATCAGTTTCTAAAGACAATTAGTCAAGCTTAGATACCATATCTATCACGCTATCTAAGAATTACTTCTAACGACAGCCAGTCAAGCTTAGATATCATATCTATCACGCTATCTAAGAAATACTTTGATAGGTTTTCAAACCTGTTGCTCCATTGCCGTGACTGTTCGCTTCCAACTGTTGAGTTTCAACCTGGACCTGGGACTACAAAGATATACAATAAACTCAAAAACATGCAAATACAAGGAGAAAAGGAAGGGTTGGTGGTCAATAGGGGTTTAATCTTGTACAGCTGGTTGATATACAAAGATGGAATAAAATTACTGTAACGCCTTTAAATTTCATATTGATATTTTCAAACTTGCATCCATTTAATAAGTTATCGAACGGATTCAATTTGAAAATCTCATTCAAACAATACTTATAATTTACTTACACTCTTGTTTGGTTTGGGAAACCAGTGTGAATATGTCTCCTCTCTTATTAAGGTGTCTGGGTTCGTGTCGTCCTTATGACATTCTGCTCCATCAAGCTTCAACTCTTCCTCGCTGACAAAGTGTTGACATGAATCTCTTTTACATCCCTTGGTCTTATGAGAACTGCATTTCATTTTCGACTTTGTACAGACTGGACAACGAATGCCATACTCCAATGCCATGTTTTCCACTCGAGGACACGTGTTTTCCATGGCGGCAAAGATTTCATCAAGCAATTTTCGCACGGACTGACAGAACTTAGTTACTGATGCGCCATCAATGTTTTTCTTGTTGTAGACGGTCACGCATATGGTTCGAACCCCTGAGGTAAGACATATGTCAAGCTTTCCTTCTTGTCCAACGTTGTACATCCTAATAAATGAAGCATTATAAGATGATACAAGCAAAGAATCAATCAGACAATGTAATTCTCTTTAAGTTGTTGTTGCATCATCATAACGTGGGACAATCACAGAGCGAAGTTCCAGGCTACGAGAAAATGTAGAAAAATTGTAGAAATAGCTTGGTGACAAGGACTGAAGAGAATTGCCTGACAAGTGATGCTCGAATTTCCGCAAAGCCAAGGAATGAACCCCCAATACACTCTGTCTTGTACCTATGCCACCACGCAAACGATAAGCAATGCAAGTGAATAAGTACGAAAGCAAACAAGCAAATTAACAAACAAATAAAGAATGCAAACACCCATACACGTGACGAAAGCAAAGGAAAATATTTATCATGTATTTCTACAAAATAAATGAATTGTATTAAATATACCTGCAAAAGTTCGGGCGAAGCTTTGGTAGACATTCCTTCTTGCCTTGACTTACTTTTGGCCATTCCTTCTTGCCATGTTCAGCAAGAGCTACCAACAACCTTGGAAAGATGCCAATAGGCAAGTGAACACTTTTGAAACGAATGACCATTGTTGAAGATTTCTGTTCAGCTAGCAGCTTTTCGATGTTCTCAGTTCCCTTGCTGTTACACAACATGCAAGGAACAAGGTACACTTGTTCTTCATTCAGCTTCCACGGACAAATCAGTGAGAACTTCTCCATGATCAGAAGCAAAGAGTCAACTGTGTTTTGCCCATCACTTGCTATGTCACTCCACACATGCTCTACTAGAGCTCGTTGTAAAATACCCTCGTTTTCCAGTTTTCTCCAATAAGCAGCATACGCCTTCCATTCTTCAAATGGCATGACTGTGATGACCTTAACAAACATATCAACCAACCACTGCGTATCGATGAATACTGTTCTTGTTTCTTCAAAGTAAATGATTGTCTTTAAGTCATGCAGGTAGTTTAACAGTGTCGTAAACTCGATGGATTCTATGGCTGTGTTGACGTTGCATTGGGTAGCGATCCTCATAGCTTCTTCCAAATCAACATACTTCTTCTGCTCTTTCTCTACAAGTCTTGAAAGCTCCTCCTCAAATCGCAGCCAGCTGACTGGAATATCTTCATTTACTTGGGGAAGCAATTTAGATAGTTCTTCAACATCCGTCTTCAATCTTTTGGCAGATTCATCTTGTACTTCTTTGTTTCCTGATAATTTGTTATCAACGGTGTAGACATTTGGTACAACGTGCTTGCCATAGGGGTTTTCAGGGCGAGTCAAATACTCACACAATTCTCGAGCAACTTTCTTCGGGTCTTGATTACATACATCTGCATGAGTGCAAACTACAAATACTGGTGGCAATGCCACTTGGGTTCTGTAGTCAACAGAGTCAACTTCCTTTTTCAAGTTCGTATACGATGAAATACAAGAAAGCCAAAACTCTTGAGCGTCCAAATATGTCATTTTAAAAGGATTTTTGAGTTTCCTTTCTGAGTTGCCATGCTTTACCTTTGGCTGCGCATCCGAACGAAGGTCATTTTCTAAGCTATGAACCAATATATAGATTGACTTTGAAGATATAAATAACGGGAGAATGACTTCGTAAATTTGCTGTCCAGCAAAATCAAGTGTTTTTAAGGAGATTTCGTTTTCGTTTGTTCTCTGGCCGCCCGTCTTGTCCCTGATGCGTTTTTCAAGTAAATATTGTATTTCTTTTGGAATTGGTTGTGCTAGTTCATTAAAGATTGATTCTTGTAACCCGCTTGTACTTTCTTTTACTGATTCTCCAATTTCAGGTTCTTCATGTTCTAAACCTTGTTGATTTGCATGATGGTCGGCAACCGCTTGATAATTGGTAGCAGTCTCAGCGACTAGTTTGCCTTCTCTTGTCTGATTATTTTCGAGGTTCTGAGCCGTACATTCAACAATGCGATTATTTAACAAATCATTTTTACTATCATCTTCCTCAAGCCAAAAACTATCTTGCGGTATGCAAAAGGCCTTTTGAATTACAACTCCAGTAGTGCTATCTTCAGAAGCATCGAAGTCCTCTCCTTCAAAAATAAACAAGCAAATAAACAAACATATAAATGAATAAATGAATAAATGAATAAATGAATAAATGAATAAATGAATAAATGAATAAATGAATAAATGAATAAATGAATAAATGAATGAATGAATGAATGAATGAATGAATGAATGAATGAATGAATGAATGAATGAATGAATGAATGAATGAATGAATGATTAGATTCATGTTCCCTTTTGTAACTTGAAACGGTCCCTTTTGTAACTTTTGTTCCCTTTTGTAACCCTGTTACGGTTACAAAAGGGAACAATGTTCCCTAATGTAACTTCGTGTTCCCTAATGTAACCTTGCCATGGGTGCAAAAGGGAACATTGTTCCCTAATGTAACTTTTTGGTTCCCTTTTGTAACCCCCAAAGGTTACGAAAGAGATCAAGCGTACCCTTTTGTAACCTTAGTTGTTCACATTGATGAGGTTCCTATAATAAACTCTAAAAAGCTACTTTTACCTGAAATCTCGCAAAAATAGCATGAATATACTTTTTTATATGCAAAAAAAGGAGAGATTTAACTTTGCGCATGCACTTTGCTAACCAAGTCAAACATATAGCGAAATATAAAAGTATCAGTTCTCAAATTTTAATAAAATTGTTATTTTTGAAGGTATTATTATTAGCTACCATTATTAAAGCTATCAATGTGCATTATAAATAGCTAAAGAAATATCGAATATGGTCCCACATTAAATAAAGATGGTCTTAACTATAGCTGATGCAAATTCGTATCTAAAACTTCGTACGTATGAGAGGGTTTTTCTTACGCGAGGTAAGTTAATATTTCCCAACATCATGCGGATGAAATGCTCCAGATATTTGTAAGGGAGCCCCCCATAGCTGCCCAGAATATCTGGTAACACATGTGAGGGAAGGTTAGAGAGAAGTAAGCAAAACTGCTGCTTCATTTCGATTTTTAAATCATTAATTTATAGTAACTGTTGGTCTGCAGAAGATGGAAAGTAAGAGCACATCAAGAAAATCTCACCCTTGTCCGGTTTGTTCTAAATCTATTGTCCATCTACCAAGACATCTACGAAATGTACACAAATGGGACGTTGAAAAGTCGAGAACTGTTCTTTCTACGTTTGATCTTCGCGCTAAGTCAGCAAAAAAAGAAAAATCGCGTATCCATAGACGAAGAGTGTGTCCGTACCCTGGATGTAGTGCCGTTGTGAGAAAACTCCATAATCATCTTCAGGGAAAGCACAAGATGAACCGCAATGATGACAGTTATAAGCACTATCTGCAAACGGCCACTCTTGAGGAACTTGAGGTTAACACGAAGGAGATGGAGGAGAACATTGTTTCTACAGCTGGTTCAACTAGTTCCGAAAGCTCTGTCGTTGTGCTCACACCACAAGAAAGATCAGATATAGCGAAACGAATCATGAAAGGTCCTAATGTGGCCGATGAGTCGTCTGGGGAAAGTGAGAACTCAGATGTCATACCATCATCCATTGAAAAGAACGTACCAGCTCTGAGAAAGAGAAAGGTCAAAGACCAAACATCAATGCACGAAGAAGATACCTCTAGTGAAAGTGACAGCTATGTCGACGATTTCCAAGATCCCGAGTGGTTTGCTGATGAACAGAGCGAGGAAGAGGAAGAAGATGAGGAAGATGAGTCTGGGGAAGAGGAGGAGGAAAACGAGATGGAGTCTGGGCTGAGTGATTCCAGCCAAGTTGCAGCTACTAGCAACGCAACAGTAGAGAAAATCTTAGAAGGATTCAAAACATGGCTTCAAGGGATTGACGGAGGACGTAGAGACCTTCAAACATCCCGAAAATACTGTTCACAAGTCTCGGCAATAATACGTGCTGTCGACCCAGTACAAGGGACTGTTGCTTCTCTGTTAGATATGAAAAACCTTCGTGACAAATGGCTAACTCCCCTGGAGAAGAAAAGAAAACCTGGTACATGCAAAAGCTATCTTGGTTTTTTGTCAAAGTTCCTACGATTCCTGATAGTAGAGAATCCAAGTGAAATAGTACAAAATCAAGAACATGCTCAGAAGGTCAAAGAGCAAGTTAATGAATGGATGAGTTCATACAATGGCCCTATTGCACAGCGTCGCTGGGAAAAGCAAATAGAGGATCTCGAGAAGCTAATAACACCTGCAGATATTCAGACATTCGAAAAATCAGATAATGCACGTAAAGCAGTATCAATCTTGGGAAAAAGCATTGGTTCTACTGGTGATGTCCCACCGACTCAATCAGAGTATTGCCTTGTTCGTGACTTCCTCTTAACAAGTCTTAGCATTAACAACGCATGCCGGGCTGGGCCATTGTCTGGTATGACCATGGGAGAGCTGAGTAAGGCCAAGAAAGAAAAGGGATCATATGTGGTGACAGTCTTCAATCACAAGACCTTAAAAGCGCATGGTCCAGCCACAGTGGTACTAAGTGAAACACTAAACAAATGGGTTCTTGTCTTTGTGGTGCACATGCGCAACCATATTCCTGGAGCTTCACGTCGAAAGGATGAGCACGTTTTCCTAAGTTGGTCTGGAAAAGCGATGTCTTCATCTATGGTCTCAGCACAAATTAACTCTTTGTGGCAGAAGTGTACAGGTAATCGTAAAGAAAGGGTAAATGCCGCTTCCTTCAGGAAAGCAGCTGTTTCTGTCGTTCATGAAAACCATTTTCATCTTAAAGGCAAACTTGCTGATCTAATGAGTCACAACCAGAAGACAGCCGAGAAGTTTTACCTCATCAGACAAAAGCAGAAAAATGCCGCCAAAACATCAGAGAGCTTACAAGATATCTGGAAAGGAAAATCAGCTAGAGATACACGTAATGGCAAGAGCTGCCAATCCATTACTGGTGAAGCGAACGAAGCAGAAAGTGATTGTAAGGAGAAGGGGGAAGAAATGGCACAAGAAAATGTAAGCGCACATGCAGATTTGAAAGAGGGAACACCTACCTCGCCTGTTGATCGACATGCTTGGACAAAAGCAGAAGAAGACGAGCTCGTTAGAGTCTTTAAGAAAAATATAGAGGAAAGAAGCATCTCTCTAGAAGAGACAAGAGACAGAATTAAAGACAATAACATTCTAAAGAAGATCAGAGATACCAAAGTGCGTGACAAAGTCCGTTCATTGTTTATCAAGTTCGTTGGTGATGACAACTGTGTTCAGCTTCCAAGTGAAGTGGAGACCGTAAACGACAGAGTAGAGCGTCTGATGAATGACATCGAATTGGCGCCGTCACTTTCTCTTTTCTCAAGGAGCTCTCGCAAGGGAGGAGCCTTTTCAGATGCGCAGACCACTACTATAGTAAATCTGTTTCACGATCTCGTCACAACTACTGCTGCCATTGAAAAATCTTCAGTGATGAAGCGCATCGAGGAAGATCCAGAAGCCAAGAGTCACCTTTCTGGGTTCACTGCTCTTCAAATATGTGACAAGTATATACAGACTAGCAGAGCGTACGGACGTGATTAACTCAGCTCCTGTTTTTTTCTGTTTTTTTTTTTCCTTGAATGAGCACTTATATGTTTATGTAAACGTTCGTTTCTGGTGGCTGAGTGCTTCTTGGGGAGTTATTTTGTTTCACTTGGTGTTAAGTTCTGAATTTTTGCTGAAATGTCTTCGAGCGAAGGAATCACCACGAGGAGCCGTGCTAGATCCGAAGGAGTTATGGATTCACTTTCTCCGGAGCTCAAGGATGAAATAATGAATACCGTTAGAGATGCGATTATTACAGCTATGGCGGAGGTGAATAATTCCTACAAAGAGAAAATTCAAAGTCTTGAACAGAGAATTGATGGTTTGGAAGCACAAGTACTTGAGCTGTCGCTACAGCAAAATAAGGTATCTCTGAAAGCAAACGACAACGAACAATACAGTCGAAGGCATAATGTTAGAATAGCTGGATTTCTGGAGGAAGATGGCGAGAATTGCGTCGATAAGGTTATCAATTTCTGTAACGAAAAAATAAAATTAAAACTGTCTTCGAATGACATTGATAGAGCCCATCGTGTGGGAAAACCAAAGTCCAATAAACCTCGAGCAATTATCGTCCGCTTACAGGCACATCGTCATAAGGTTGCAATATTGAAGAACAGAAGGAATCTGAGGGGAACTAATTTCTATGTCAATGAGGATTTGACAAAAGAAAACCAGGTGCTGTTCTCTCAAGCTAGAAGGAGTGGAAATGTAAAGAGTGCCTGGACCATTGATGGTAAAATCTTTGCTAAGCGAAAAGATGATGATAAAATATACATGGTCTCTTCTTTTTTTGATCTCACCAAGTATAATCTAGGTGTTCCAATGCCCAAGTAAGTCTTGGTTACCAGATGAGTCTCGCTGACTTTAACTTATTGACACTATGAACTCTATAGAACATTATAATTCGTTTCTTTATATTATTTCATTAGCTTCTTTTTGTGTGTTCTATTTTTGCTTTACTAGTTATTATATTTTACGAAATCTGATGCAGTTTGAGGTAAGTTTTATTTATATTTTTCTGTTATTTCTTGATAATGGGAGTTAATCTTGAAATTTATAGAGCAGCGATAGGTTTCTTTAATGCACTAAAAATTTCGAAACTAAGATTTGCATTGAATTTAAATTTCTTATGTGTGTTTGTTTTAGGTATGTTGTTATCTAATTTCTTTTTCCTGAGTTTAATTTTGGCGAATGATATCGAAACTAATCCGGGTCCAAATTATTCTAATCTGTTTAATTTTGGCCACTTGAATGTTAGGAGCTTGTTAGCTGGAGATAAGCTAGATGAAATATCTTTTCTACTTAAAGACAAAAAAATTAGTATTTTTGGAATGACTGAAACCTGGCTTAGCGATCGTATTTCTAATGACAACCTTTTTATTCAAGGTTACAATACAATTATTCGACTTGATCGACACGGAAGAATAGGGGGCGGTGTCGCATTTTATACATCTGACTCTCTATTGGTTAAACAAAGAGCTGACTTGTTAATTGCCGGTTTTGAATGTCTTTGGATCGAATTCAAACTGAAACAATTTTATTTCTTGTGTGGAGTTTGTTATAGACCGCCAGATAATGATCTTGCCTCTGTAACAAACTTTTTCGATCATTTCCAGTCAGTTTTGGATAGGATAAACCAAATGCCAAAAAGGTATAAGATTGTAGTTCTTGGCGACTTTAATGCTCACTATGATGTTGTACATTCATCAGAAAGTACTAGTATAGGCTTTCAATTTCGCAGCTTTCTTGAAAGAAATAGTCTTACACAATTGATTACTGAACCAACCCGGGTGACTCATAATAGTTCAACAATTTTGGATCTTTTCATTACAAATTGCCCAAATTCTTTTACAGAATCTGGAATTTTGAGCCCACCGTCTAATTGTGACCACTCTGTTATTTTTGCCAAAATAAATATCGCAAATCACGCTTCTATTTCTTTTAAAAGAGACGTTTGGGACTTTAGTAATGTTGATACTCGTAGACTTAATGGTGAATTGCTTCGTGCTGACTTGCATAGTTTGTTAGAAGACGCTACTGATATTGATGAAGTCTATGGTAATTGGTTTGCTCGATTTCGTTCTATTGTAGAAAAGCATATTCCATTCAAATCTGTCACAATTAGGCCTAATGATAAACCGTGGATGAATAATAAGGTACGGTTATCTATCAAAAAACGTGATCGATTACTTCGTATTCATAACAGCGTTAAATCAGATCTCTCTTGGGAGCGCTACCGCCGTCAACGTAATTATACCGTGTCTTTAATAAGGTTTGTTAAAAAATCTTATTATGTAAAAGCAAACAAGGATCTAAGTGATCCTGCGATTAATGCTAAGAAATGGTGGTCGATTACTAAACGTCTTTGTGGTAGCACAGCCTCTTCAATTCCCACTATAGTGGAAGATGAGGTTCCTATTGTTGATCCTAAGGCCAAGGCCTGTCTGTTTAACGATTTTTTTGTTTCCCAGACATCACTACCAGATTCTGATAGTTTACCACCTTCATTACCGCCATTTTTGGCGGGTGTTTCGATTTCCAATGTTATAGCAATGAAAGATGAAGTTTTGAATTTAATGAAAAGTGTTGATATTTCCAAAGCGTGTGGGCATGATGGCATCGGTAATAGAATTATAAAACTTTGTGCTGATGGTTTCCATGACTTCTTTACTGGTTTTATTAATTTGTCGTTTACACTAGGTAAATATCCCAAGGAGTGGAAACGTGCAAACGTCATTCCCCTATTTAAAAAAGATAATCGCCAGTTGAAAATAAATTATCGACCAGTTTCACTTTTACCTTCTTTATCAAAACTATGTGAAAAGGTTGTGTTTTTACGTCTTTACGAGTATTTAATTGATATTAATTTTTTGTACAAATATCAATCCGGGTTTAGGCCAGGTGATTCAACCGTAAATCAACTTACTCATCTTGTACATCTAATTTATCAAGCTTTGGACAAGGGGAAAGATGTCAGAATTGTCTTCTTGGATATAAGTAAGGCATTTGACAAAGTTTGGCATGCTGGTTTACTTTGTAAGCTAGAGGCACTTGGTGTTAAAGGTATGTTGTTACAGTGGATTGAGAGTTATTTGTATAGGAGGGAACAACGTGTTGTAATAGAGGGCCAATGTTCTGCTTGGAGAGTTATTGGGGCAGGTGTTCCACAAGGATCTGTCTTAGGCCCACTTCTTTTCTTAGTTTATATAAATGATATTGTATCTGGTCTTAACTCTCTTCCTTATATATATGCAGATGATACTACTCTCTTTGAAATTGTAGATAAACCCTACTTATCAGCTGACAGACTTAACCGTGATCTTTCCAGCATTAGTGATTGGTCTCATAAATGGAAAGTTACATTAAATCCTTCTAAATCACGGTGTATCACTTTTTCTTTGAAACGTGAAAATGACCCTCACCCCGACCTTTTTTTGGATGGAAGAAGGGTTGACGATGTCAAAACCCATGAGCATCTTGGGGTAACTTTGACTAGTAATATGACTTGGAAAGAGCACGTTGTAAAGAAAAGTGACAAAGCATATAAACGACTTAATTTACTGAAATCTTTAAAGTATAAACTAAATAGATCAACTCTCATTTGTTTATATAAAAGTTTAATTAGGTCTCTTTTGGAATATGCTGACGTTATTTGGGATAATTGCTCTAAAGCTGAAGTGGAATTGTTAGAACATATTCAGTACGAATCTGCCAGAGTGGTCACTGGTGCAATTAAAGGAACTAGTTCTAAACTTTTACGTGAGGAATTAGCGTGGGATGAGTTAAGCTCTAGACGTAAAGTTCATAAACTTGTACATTTTTATAAAATTGTGTCAAATGCGACCCCTCTCTATCTTTCCGAGTTACTTCCTTCCACAGTTTATCAGCAATCAAAACGCGCTCTCAGATCAAATTCTAATTTCTGTCTTTTTCCTTGTAGGACAGAACGTTTTGCACAGTCTTTTTTTCCGTCGGTTGTTAAATTATGGAATTCTTTGGATCTACAAACTAGGAATATAGGATCTTTGCAAACTCTTAAAAACGAGATTTGTGACAAATTCTTTTCCCCAAAATATAACAAATTATTTGATTATTCCTTTTCCAGAACAGCGTCTATTCTACACACCCGGCTTAGACTAGAAGCGTGTGCTTTAAATGAGTATTTGTTTCGTATCAATTGTTCGCCTTCTCCGAAATGTGTTTGTGGGACTTCGAATGAAACAGTAATGCACTTTTTCTTTGTATGTCCTCGATTCGCTGCTCAACGTTCTTCTTTTCTTACCTCAATTGCACAGATTTGTGGATCATTGTGGACAAATTTGTTCTCAAAAAAGCAAAAATTAAATTGTTTACTTTATGGCTTTAAGGAATTAGACTTAAAAAGTAATTGTAAACTATTTTCTGAAGTTCAAAAATATATTCTAGCTACTAATCGTTTTCAATCTGACTTTGATGCTACATAGTTTTTTTTCCCCCTATTGTTATCTCATTATAAGATTGTTGTACTAATTTTAGTTCGTATTTATTGTGTATTTATTGTACTTATTTTCTAATTTCCGCTTTTGCTATTTATTATTTATATTGTAAAATTGACGTAAGCCCCCTTGTTAAGTCTCGTTGCTTTTGGGGCAAATGTTATGATAAATATGTTTAAATAAAAAATTAAAAAAATATGTGACAAGATCCGAACAGAGCGTCGACGATTAACAAAGTCTTCGCTTAACACAAAAAGGAATAAGAAGTAAGTGCCAAAAATAAGAAAGAGTCCGAAGAACAAAGAAATGATATGATCGTTCGCATTGGTAAAAGAGAATCTAAAGAGCATCCCGTAGTAGTCAATCGATAAAAATCGATAGAAATCAGCTGATTTGTATCGATTTTTATGGGAAATCGTTTAAAATCGATAAAAAAAATTAACAAACTCCTAGTTTGTGTCAAGCTATGGTTACGAAAGAGTAATTGCCGGTGGTGTAAATCCGTAGCCACACGACCCTCGTACGATCATCGATAGAAATTGTTCAAGACATAAATCGAAAAAAAATCGATATGTATATAATCAATCAATCGATAAAAATCGATACAAAAATTTAGTGTGAGTTCGATTTTTAACGATTGATAGATACAATCGATATCAATCAAATCAGCGGTATCGATTGTTATCGATTTATCGATTGGCAAAATCGATATCGATTTTTATCGATTGACTACTCCGGGAGAGCATACATATTGACACTGTTGACATTATAGACAACTTCTTGTGTTACATTGGTAAAAACCTTTTTAAAAGCTTAGTATGTACGTCCAAAGATGAAATATAGGTCTAAACTGCTTACATAAATAGTCATTCATAGCTAGTTTCATATTGACACTGTTCGGTTGACGTTTATAGAGAACTTGTTGTGTTACTTAAAGACTTGGTAAACGCCTTTTAAAAGCCTATTATACGTTCAAAGTTGAAACATCGGTATAGACCTGCTTTCGCATGTATAGCTTGGTATCAACAGCTAAGATATTATTCTTAGCCAGTTAAGAACATGTTCTCCTCTTGTAAACAGGTGATAGCATTAATTTGTGTTTATAAAAATGACTGTTTTCAGTTTTTATTCAAGTTTTAAGGCAAGTTTTCAAAAATAATGAGGAATTAACCTAAATAAAATGTATTGTGTTTTCCAAAAATGTTTTCTGTCCATAGTACCCTATATGTTCCCTTTTGTAACTTTTGTCATAAATTTGCGCTTTAGATGTGTCGAGAAGAAAAAAATACAGCACTTTTGATATTAAAAATTTCTTCGTAAGTTATTCAGGAATTGTGCATTATACAGTGATACTTGCTCACACAAGAGTTGGCAGTTAACCGTGTACTTCGTAGTAAACTACAGTGAATCGCACGAAAGCAAAAAATTTACGAATTTGCGCAAACCCTTGTTTTTTGCATCCTTACACAAAATATCCCATAACTTTAAGACACTTTAGCTATTTGCTTTGAAACTTGAGCAGATTTTATAGATACTATTGGTCTATATACTCCATAAAAATCAAAAGAAAATATTTACGATAAGGTATGTTTTGGATACTTTTTGTAAGTAAGGTAGTTTTTACGTGTCTTGTGAAATTTCTCAACCATACTCGACCTCATCAGTCATATAACGAAAATTAAAACTTGAGTGGATTCTTGGCGGCAAGATAACATTATTAAGGCTTTGTCTTTATTGAATATTGATCTTGTTTTGGATTTCTGAGGTTTTTTCTTTGTTGAATCCACGAACATGTTCCCTTTTGTAACTTTTTTTGCTTATTTTCCTTCCTTCTCTGGCAATTAAAAACAGTTGATCAGCCCACCATATAAGGGTATGACAGGGGCCAACACACTACTAAACCACCTTGGTTCCATCTGCTCTGATTGCTATGGTTAGCACAAAGGTGAAGTTGAAAAAATGTTACACTAGGGAACAACGATGAATCTAAGAATGAATAAATGAATAAATGAATGAATGAATGAATGAATGAATGAATGAATGAATGAATGAATGAATAGATGAATAAATGAATAGATGAATAGATGAATAGATGAATAGATGAATAGATGAATAGATGAATAGATGAATAGATGAATAGATGAATAGATGAATAGATGAATAGATGAATAGATGAATAGATGAATAGATGAATAGATGAATAAATAAATCGTTCCCTCACACAACAAATCACACTTTTTATCCATGCCTTATTTCTAAGATATCCCCTCTTTGAAAAAAATCAATGGTAATCTGTCATTAAATACCTTTTAAAGATTTCAACAGGCTTGTCTTTCCTGCACGGGGTGGTCCTACTACTGTTACCAGCACACGCCTATTTTTTGTTTTACCCCTTGTAAGGGCTTCTTTGTAAGCTTCCAAGGCCTCAGAACTACTGGCAAGAAACTCAGGAGGTTTTGTTGTAGCTGCTTCTGCTCCTGCTTCTGCTTCTGCTTCATCATGAAATGAATTAACATCAGAGTGTAATCAATATCAATCATTGTCCTTAATATACAATAGAGCACCGAAGTGATGATTTCACAAAGATATTTCTAATAACTTTAAGATTTTGGTAATAGAATTCTGGAAATGCATTTGGTGATGACATTAGTAATCCAGCAAAAGCTCTTTAAAATAAGTAAGAACCAAATTGTTTTGAAGTCAGTAACAGTCATGTGATTATGTCTTGCAAATGGCCTCCTATTAGTGACTTCATTAACTCTGAATCATTAGAGTGAAGGCATTTAACCCGTGAAATAAAAATTATTAGTCAATGTGTAATAATCAAATAGACACAAAAGAAAACAATGGAATTAGGGTCTACTAAAGTGTATTAGTCTAATATCTATTGCACGGGTTTAATGACTTAACTCTAGTCAAATAGACACAAAAGAAAACAATGGAATTAGGGTCTACTAATGTGTATTAGTCTAATATCTATTGCACGGGTTTAATTACTTCACTCTAGTCAAATAGACACAAACGAAAACAATGGAATTAGGGTCTACTAAAGTGTATTAGTCTAATATCCATTTCACGGGTTTAATGACTTCACTTTAATAAGTTGAAGAAGTATTATTATAAGTAATGGCATGTCATATGCTTACTTTGTAATAAAAATCAGCATGTGAGATGAGTGTTCTATGTTGCAAATATAGAATGTAGTAGTAGTGCATGTGGAGGGAACCTCACAGAAGAGCCTCCTATGGGGAGTGAATTGGTTGTAAAATAAGTTTTTTTAATAAGCTTATTATGAGTTTTAATATTATGATTACAGAAAAACATCAATCAAAATATAGTTCTCTTTGGTTAACCTTTCAAAGAGTCATGGAGTTGATTACCATACAGTACTCTAGAAAATCCTGAATATGAAATTTCTTTGTTACCTGTGCACTACTAGCTCTGGAATGCCAAGACTTATAAAGTCACACTAATTGATGGGTTGCAAGCATTCCCAAGAGAGTCAAAAGACAAAAACATGGCGGCCATCTTGGTACCGTTAAAATGGATGCTAATGAGAAGTCTTTTGTTAAAACGCAACAACATGGCCGCAAAGAGGTGACATGCAATCAAAGAAGGGGTTGAACAAATGCACGACGACTACACTCAGTGGGTCCCACAAGTGCTATGGGGTCTTGAACAGTGTCTAGTAGGGAGTCATTGCGTCAAGTATAAGATTTCTACTTGGTCAATGTGACCCATTCATGTAAAAAGTTGAAAAAACCATTGAAGGGTCTATTTTGTATTGTGAGAGGGACTATATATAGGGCTGTTTGTACCAAAGCTAGACCATGAAAAGTTATGCATCATGTTTAATTGATCTAACTCAATGTCTTTGGGGTCTGTAATGCATGATGGTAAATCTGCTTCTCTGATGCTATTAGTTCTTCATTAACCCTTTGAACTTGACTTTCAAATGATTTACTATTATTATAGTACACTCAACAAAATTACTCGACTCTGATTGGTCGAGAGGAGTACAATTATAGCGTTAATTGTACTCCGTAGGAGTACCGAATTAAGTCGCTATGGCAACACGGCCAAAACAATGTCAAAACAATTATTTTCTATCATTTTGTACTTAAAAAGCATAAATAAAATTTTAAAGCCGTAAGAACTAATCTTTTTTATGTATTTCAGTTGCACGATGGACTGGAAATCGGCCGCCAAATAGACAAAGATGAACGGCGTCGCTTCGCATTTTTTACTGAAATTTTGTTGAGTGAACTATAAACAAAAAATCGCACGATCTTCTCGTACAATTTGGAATTAATAGACACTCGTAATGTTTTGAAAGTTCTTTAATTGTACTCGCCTAAAGGCTCGTGCAATTACAAGAACTTTCAAAACATTACTCGTGTCTATTAATTTCCAAATTGTACTCGAGATCGTGCGATTTCCTATACGAATTGTACTTGTCAAAAGTAAAAATCTCCACATGTGGAGCTATTAAGAGTAGGTCTCTGTAAGACTCAAGCAAAGTGGGAAATGAAATTTTTTGACCACCCTTGAAATTTGGTGTGTGAGTAGGCCTTTATATGGGATTCACAAAAACAACAACAATTTGGTCACCAAATGTATTGTTGCCATGGAAACGGCAAGTGTTTTATGAGACCTTAATTTCCAATTTTTGGAATAAATTAAACCCACTCGAAGGTAAGATTCAATGCTGTGTTTCTCATACATGTTAAACTTAATTTCCTTAAAACTTTCGTCAATTATAAAGTATCTTTTCTAGTTTAGAAAAATACCAATTATTGTTAGTTTGTTATTTTGTACATGAAATATTCGTGCTTTCAAGTAACCAATGTATCAACTGTTTTAGCAACAAGATAAAATGGTCAAAATGTTTTTTGGTCGTTCTCCAAAAGTATTGCATTTCTAATATAGAGGCTTGGTGGGACGTTTTCTGAAACATTGAAGTTACCAAATCGTGCAAAATCTCTGCGGGTACAATCATCTTTAGTCCTTGGATAGTCAAATTATAAGGCCTAAAATTCAAAATGTCCTAAATTCAACCATATCAAAGCTTCGAAAATTAGCACCAAAAAGATGCCAATAAGCTAAACAAGCATTAAAGGTTGAAGGGTAATACCTAAATAACAAAATTATAGAAAAAAAATAATGTTCTAGTCTGCAAACACGGTAAAAAAATTTTTTATCCAAAGTAAACAATAGGCTATTGGCAACTTCCGTCATTTTCAACCTACCTTTATCGTTTCATTGTGACTTTTGTGGCGCTCAACTTTTTCACAAGGAAATGTTTCTTGGAGACTCACTAAGCATTTAGCAAACTAACCTTGGTCATAAAGAGCTAAAATCCAAGCAATAATTAAGTGGTTCTATAAAGGATTACAACAGAATACACAAGTCATCGAATTCTCGTCAGTTCGAAGCAATACATCATTTATAGTTTCTTCGAGCTTCAAAATTCCTGTATTTCGTGACAGAATTACCTGTAAGCTGTTATTTAACATGAATGCTGAACTTTTGAAGGCTACAAAGTAAAAAAATGTGCTTATTTTGAGAATATTTGAAAGAAAGAATTCTTGATCTAAAGTTGTTGTTCTCATTTTCAACCGCTGACCGGAAGTTTGGAAAAATGAATGAGACAGATTTTGTGGTGACCAGACATCTTCAAACATTCGGTATTAGCAAATGTACTCACTTAGTCAATGAATCCAATTTATTACTCTGCCGCGCAGGTAAGTATAATTACAGGTATTTCATGTTCAGCCAAATATGGCCCATTTTAACTCACATATTACAACATTCAATCTTATATGTGTACAATTCGCTGACCGGAAGTTTGGAAACTGATGATTTTCTCTGATTGGACCTGACAATTCGAGAGACATCCTCTCCAGTAAATGCCAAGCTTATCACGATGGTGGTTGCATATACAAATTTATTAAAATCTTCTAGTGATATGATTGTCAAAAACTCCTGTTGCGGGGTTAACTTGCAACGGCAGATCTAGGGGAGGGGTGCATGGGGATTTTGTTCCCCTTCCCCCTAGATCCCTAGATGAGCTGTTATCTACTGCATTATTGGGGTTTGAGTTTGTAAGCAAAGGGTGCACCCCCTCCTAAAACGAAAATCATGGATGGTGTCTCCCCCAATAGAAAAAATCCTGGATCCGCCCCTGACTTGCACGGCAATTATATACCAGCATGCGAAGAATAAATTCTTGACAAGAGCGCAGTGAAAACAGAAGTGAAAGATCGTCAAGGTAGTCGGCATGCATGCTTCGAATAACGTTTTTGCTTCGTTGTTTTTTTAAAATACTTTATCACAAGATATACCCCTCTCTTCCGCTACTAAAAACTCCGTTCCTACAACTCTATTTTCACATAAACTTGTCAAAATAGGAATTCGAAACTAAATTATTAACTTTAAAGGGGGACTAACATGAAAATCCTCCGAAATTTAATTTGACTAAAACTTCAATCGAATAATCTTTAACGGCTTAATAATCACTGGTTAAATTATTATTTTTTATATTCCAATGGGAAGTATTATATTTTTATGAATTTTATAGGTGTCTGTGACGTCATAAACTCAACACCAAACATCGCTCCATACATTTCTTTGTAAATAATTTCATGTTTTACTCTTTTTCTATTAAACACAAAGGTCCGCTGAAAACTTAACTTTCGAACTTGTGGTTAGACTGAGTATAAAACTAGCGGAAATTTTGATTACAAAATACAAAGAAATGTATGGAGCAATGTTTAGTGTTGAGTGTATGACGTCACAGACTCCTATAAAAATTGGTAACATATAATACTTCCCACCCAAATATCAGAAAAAAACTTTAACCAGTGATTATTAGACCTGTAAGGGTTATTCCAGTAAAGGTTTCAGCAGAATTAAAATTTGGATGATTTTCGTGCTGGTCCCCCTTTAATTATATTGTAGAAAAGAATAAGGTCGATAAATGGCATAACACAAATTGAAGTCATTAACAAATGGCTGAACATGAAATACCTGTAATTATACTTACCTGCGCGGCAGAGTAATAAATCGGATTCATTGACTAAGTGAGTACATTTGCTAATACCGAATGTTTGAAGATGTCTGGTCACCACAAAATCTGTCTCATTCATTTTTCCAAACTTCCGGTCAGCGGTTGAAAATGAGAACAACAACTTTAGATCAAGAATTCTTTCTTTCAAATATTCTCAAAATAAGCACATTTTTTTACTTTGTAGCCTTCAAAAGTTCAGCATTCATGTTAAATAACAGCTTACAGGTAATTCTGTCACGAAATACAGGAATTTTGAAGCTCGAAGAAACTATAAATGATGTATTGCTTCGAACTGACGAGAATTCGATGACTTGTGTATTCTGTTGTAATCCTTTATAGAACCACTTAATTATTGCTTGGATTTTAGCTCTTTATGACCAAGGTTAGTTTGCTAAATGCTTAGTGAGTCTCCAAGAAACATTTCCTTGTGAAAACGTTGAGCGCCACAAAAGTCACAATGAAACGATAAAGGTAGGTTGAAAATGACGGAAGTTGCCAATAGCCTATTGTTTACTTTGGATAAAAAATTTTTTTACCGTGTTTGCAGACTAGAACATTATTTTTTTTGCTATAATTTTGTTATTTAGGTATTACCCTTCAACCTTTAATGCTTGTTTAGCTTATTGGCATCTTTTTGGTGCTAATTTTCGAAGCTTTGATATGGTTGAATTTAGGACATTTTGAATTTTAGGCCTTATAATTTGACTATCCAAGGACTAAAGATGATTGTACCCGCAGAGATTTTGCACGATTTGGTAACTTCAATGTTTCAGAAAACGTCCCACCAAGCCTCTATATTAGAAATGCAACACTTTTGGAGAACGACCAAAAAACATTTTGACCATTTTATCTTGTTGCTAAAACAGTTGATACATCGGTTACTTGAAAGCACGAATATTTCATGTACAAAATAACAAACTAACAATAATTGGTATTTTTCTAAACTAGAAAAGATACTTTATAATTGACGAAAGTTTTAGAGAAATTAAGTTTAACATGTACGAGAAACACAGCATTGAATCTTACCTTCGAGTGGGTTTAATTTATTCCAAAAATTGGAAATTAAGGTCTCATAAAACACTTGCCGTTTCCATGGCAACAATACATTTGGTGACCAAATTGTTGTTGTTTTTGTGAATCCCATATAAAGGCCTACTCACACACCAAATTTCAGGGGTGGTCAAAAAATTTCATTTCCCACTTTGCTTGAGTCTTACAGAGACCTACTCTTAATATATTCACACTTTTCTTATAATGAACAATGAAATTATAATAGCTAAGGCCTATTTTAGCTTACCTAAACTGTAACCTTCAGCTTTTACTGGGAATGGAATAAGTACGTCTTCTTTTGTTTTTTCTTCCTCTGATTGATCGCCATCGGATAAAGGGTTAGTAAGAAGTTCATCAATAGCTTTTTCCCAAGCTAATTGGGAACTTGGAGCATAAGAATGTACGATCCTCAGTAAAGCGTTTTTGATTTCTTCCCACCTGCGTATAAACTCCTCATCGGTTATACCCTCCATTTGATGGATATTCATATTTCTATAGTGCCTCAATCTTGCCAGGTCTGCAGACAAAGACATATCGCTACTGTTTGGTAGGCGATCCCAACCATTAGGTGGTGGCGATAAATGGCAGACATTTTTAAGAAGCTTAAAAAGTAAACCAAGATCCCAAGCACCTGAACTAACATGAGAGCCAGAAGGGGGAAACAGCAATTCCCATTCATACGTCGTTATCATTCTCTTCCTCCTCATCGTTTCCAAGATGTGACTATTCTTTTCTAGAGCATTTGCTAGATTTTCTGGAGGAATAAAGAAATCAAACAATTCTCTTAGAGCTCTGGTTCCTCCCGATAATATCAGTCTTAAAAGTCTACTGTAGTTACTCCATGCAAGTGAATTTCCAAAGACATCCTCAACGCTAACAGAATTGCTCATCGTGATCTTTTTTCTAAGTAGAAAACACAATTTCTTTATCTTTTACGACGCCATATTGGTCACACTAATTCAATCAATCCTAGAATTCATTGCGCACTCATTTCCTAGAAAACGTGAGACGTCATTGAGAATCGTTTATAAAGCTTTATTCTCATTATTCTTGAAGTCTACAAGTCTAGAAATAATCAGACTCACAAACAGTTTGATCGAAAAAATTTTCTTCTCCCACAAAAAAAAGAAAAAAAGAAAAACAAAAAGAAAGAAAAAGAGAAATGACGTTCCATTCGGGTTATTTTTAGACTACGTCTCTTCCTCGTTCCTAGTCTTCACCATTCCCCAATAATACGGGAAGCCCAATTACCTGGATCTACAGACTGCCGGAAGTTAAGTCGCGACATTCACGATATTATAAAATGATTCATTTAGTAATTTCGCTGTTTTCTAGTGAAATTACTGAGTAAATTAATTTTAAATGTTTGAAAATTCAGCAGCCTTTACGAGCCTTTAGCTTGAAGTTCAAAATTTCTTTTATGATGAAGATTCTATTGAACAAACCTTTTCGGTCTCGGTCGGGGTAGAGGGATTTTGTCCCTTTTTTTACCGACTTTAAAAAAGTGAACTCGAGGGACAACAGTTTAAAAACCCGAAAAATTACTAGAACTAAATAGGGGACCAATCATTTTTTATTTGGGATGGGGGGGGGGGGGGGGGGGGGGGGGGCCGGTGGAAAACAGGGTGGCCCTTCATAATTTTCTAGCAGGCCCCTCCCGAATCAACCAGTGTTTTTTTGGCTGGCCCCTTCGTCATACCTAGAAAAAAGTGTAAGTCGAGGCCTTTTTTTCGGATGCCCCCCCCCCCGCCAAGCTAAAAAATGATCGGTCTCTAGCACGAAACAGTAAAAAATTCCATGGTTGTCTATACCACCAATTAGTTGGGTTTTTTTTTTTTTTTCACGGGTTTTTGTGTGCATTGTATCCCTCTATTGGGACCTCACAATTGGTCAATAACCAAGGTATTCATTCTATCAAACAAGGTTATTGCGGTTTTGAAGCAGTGTGTCCAGCAGGTTTTTATGTTCAACATCTTGTCCTGTAAGTAACCAAGCTATTTTTTGTTACTGTCATAATAATGACTTTATTCAGCTCGAGTTTTGACCAAAGGTAAATGAAGATGGGACTGATACGTTCTGGAAAGTGAATCCTCCTTGTGCTTCAATACGCTTCGACTCTGAAAAACATAAAAAACAAAGGTATTACTGAGGTCTTCCACCTCTTATGCAGCCGACCTCCGCAGCCAGTTTTCAAGTCTCTCAAATTCATTGTTTTCTATTGTTTAACTAGCACTATTTTGTACTATTTAGTAATTAGTGTTTCACGGATTTACTGTGGTCACTCTATGCACTCTATTTAAAAGGATTTTTTCATTAACTTCCAATAGTCTATTTAGCAGCCAGTTGTAAAAGTATTAAATAAATTTTTTTTTGTATCTAATTTTATAGGCCCTGACAAACGGTCCCAAAATTTGACCCCAAAAATGTTAGATAAATGTTGGGTCACATGTTAGAACTGCTGGCAAGGGCCTTATGAAGCAGCCAATTTTCAACGTTCCAAAGAGAGAACCCCCCCCCCCCCCCCTCAAACTAATACCTAATTTAGCAACCAACCTCTATTCAAGATCTAATTAACACATTCCCAAGGGTGGCCACTTAACAGAGGTTCGGCCACTTTGAAACATGCATTATAGAGTGACAACAGTAAGTCCGTGAAACACTTATTACTAAATAGTAATAAGTAATAAGAGATCGCATTTGCAATCATCTTTATGATATTCGCAATAACGATCCCACCAAACCAGTTTCCCGCCATTTTAATCTAGCTAACCATTCTCTTTCTGACTTCATTGTTTTCGGTCTTTCTTTGCTTAACGGCAACAATGATTGTCGCAAGACCAAAGAAATGCGGCTTATTCACCTATTGGGCACTCTTAGTCCCAACGGGATTAATGAACGCTTTATTTTCAACTAACCTTTTCTTTTGTCTTTTGATTGTTTGTTTTTGTTTCCTTGCCTACCTTGCTCTCATTGGTTTCTTTTGTCTTATTCTATCATATATACACTCCTTTCTACCACTTCTTTCTCTTTTACTCCGACGAAGGACTAGCGTCCGAAACGTCAGTAAGTTTTTTCATCTTTTCACGGTGTATAATTTACCTTTTCATCATTACTAAATAGTACAAAATAGTGCTAGTTAAACAATAGAAAACAATGGAATTTGCATGAAATTGTGCTATTTAGTATTACTAAAGTTTCACGGATTTACTGTGGTCACTCTATCTTACATTCATGTGTATGTAAATAAAGCTAGACATTTTATTTTACCTGCTGCTGCAGTTCTTTGGTCAGCGATCATAAACACTTGCTGAAGTTCGTTATTTTGTTCCTTGGTCATCGCATTCATCATGGCAGCATACCATTGGGGGTCACGTGACTGAAGCGCTTCAATGAGATGGAGAAAATCATTGGCATGATATAAAATTATTTTCGCACCATGCAACTTGGGTCACAAAGTTGATTATAATGGTGAGAGGCAATAAGTAATATATACAGTATGAGTGGCCGTGTTGTATGAGATATAGGACCACGAGGCGTAGCCGAGTGATTGTATATCTGATACAACACGGACACGAATACTGTAGATTGCTTATCAAACGTCTAGGTTAGTTCATTTGTGTTTCACTAAAATTTTCAAAATTAAAGTGAATTTGGCCAAGAAAATCTAACTTAAAGTCAGGGGCGGCGGAAGCTGAAACATTTTGGGGGGTCACTCCAATATTTCACGGTACCTTGAAATGACCCCCCCCCCCTCCCTGTTTAGCTTGATTACAAACGTGTATGTGTGATATTTCAATCAGTAACATTTTGCGCGCATTAAACCACTTGCAATTGTGCTGAGAGACACAAAAATGATGCAAGTCGTCGCTAGATATATCGTATATTTTTTAGATACAGAAAATTATGTAATATCAAAATAATAAATAATGATAATCATAACCAAATCTCATGCGTTTTTTTTTTTGTGTGAGGCATTATATTCTGGGGGGGCCAGGCCCCCCCAAAAAATCTAGTGGGGGGGCCAGTGCCCCCCCGGCCCCCCCGCTTCCGCCGCCCCTGAAAGTTTATGCAAATGAACACAGTTTTGTATCAGATTTACAGAACTCTTCACGGTCGTGATTTCTGTTGTGTTTTCCTCGTGAATTATTAATGAGTTTAATAAAATTGATTATAATGGTGAGATGCAATAAATAATAATAAATAAATGAGATAGAGTACAAACACTATAAGTGTGTAACATAAATACCACTAAATACTGATAAATTATGCTAATCCTATTGTTTTCCTATTGTGTTGCACACTTTTAGTGTTTGTACTCTATTAAGAATAATGAAATAATTATAATAAATAAATGATCATTGGGAGACAAGTTGTAGAAGGGGTGTCCTTCCCTAGGCAATGTCTTGTTCTGCCCTGTTCCATAGTCTTCCCATCATGCATTGCAGTTTTACCTAATAGGGTTGATTTAAATGCCATATATTCATCCATGCTTTCTTCATCTATTGCTGTTGTGTATCCTTCGAGGGGTGTCTCTTCTTCATCGTCATCCTCATCTTCATCGGCAAGGTGGTCAGATGCCTACATCAACGAAAAATCAAAATTGCATTTAATCATTTTTTTCCTGTGCTATAATACAATTTATAATACACTCTACAAAATTATTCGATTCTGATTGGACAAGAGGAGTACAATTAAATCCCAAATTGTACTCTGAAGAGTCCCAATTAAGTTGCGTAATTTTGTTGAGTGTATTATAAACGAAAAATCGCACAATCTTCTCGTACAATTCGGAATTTATAGAAACTCGTGATGTTTTGAAAGTTCTCAAATTGAACTCGCCTAAAAGCTCGTCCAATTTTCAGAACTTTCAAAACATCACTCGTTCCTATAAATTCCGAATTGTACTCGAGATCGTGCGATTTCCTAGACAAATCAAGAGAAAACAAATCAAAATGAAAGGATCACAGTGAAACAAATAATGACTGAATGACAAGCCTTGACCAAATATGGCGTCACGCTGTAACGCAAACATCACATGTCCCGTGACGCCAATGAAATATTCTAACCCCCCGGGTAGCGTTACACAAGGTCTTTCGTTTGACAAGAAGGGGTTGTTTCCTTCGTATAATACCAAAACAAACCTCAATTTTCAACACATTAACGAAAGACCACGACAAATCACTCAAGAAGTGACGGAATAACAGTAGTGAAAGATTTTCTGATCCCAAAACTGCAAACCTCTGCTATCAGCCAATTAAAATAAAGCGACTCTTAATTCTGGGTGGAATGGACGCCTTCATCTTGTGTGCATCGTTTTCCCATTCCAGACTACGTGTCATTCTCTTGAGAATAAGATTCTTTGTTTGAGTTGTATCCATATTCATGTGTCTTCTCATGTGCAACCGTTAAACAAACAAATGATACTCTAGGGAATGACACGTGGTCTTGAGAATAAGATTCTTTGTTTGAGTTGTATTCATATTCATGTGTCTTCTCATGTACGACCGTTAAACAAAGAAATTATACTCTAGGGAATGACACGTGGTCTTGAGAATAAGATTCTTTATTTGAGTTGTATCCATATTCATGTGTCTTCTCATGTGCAACTGTTAAACAAAGAAATGATACTCTAGGAAATGACACATGGTCTTGAGAATAAGATTCTTTGTTTGAGTTGTATCCATATTCATGTGTTTTCTCATGTGCAACCATTAAACAAAGAAATGATACTATATGACACTCTAGGGAATATTTTTTTATGTGACCTGAAATGGGAAACATTATTATTATATAGATATCGATGAAATACCAGGTTTTCTCTAGTGTCAAAAACTTGATATCTTTCACCAGTGGAAGATACCATATCTTTCACATGTGAAGATATCACTGTTGACATAGTAACGTATTTTAATAAAGAATTTTTGAGCTTTTGTTTTATTTAAGTTTCATCGATATCTATGTAATAAACAGAACATTACATGGCCGCTTGGAGATATGAATTTTATCTTCTCGTGTTCAATTTAGATATCTCACTCAATTGAAATATCAATCGAACACTCGAAGATAAAATTCGTATCTCCGCGCGCCCATGTAATATCCTCTATTTCCTAAGCTAAAGAGACATCTATTAGAAGGTTTTGCGTATTATTGTGGTGTAACTGCATCATAAAGTTTCTCAGACTCTTAGTCCTACAAAATTTATTTTCCTTGCTTACTGTACCTTCTTTGTTAAGTTCTCAAAGTACTCCACTTCATCTTCATTTATTTCATCTTCATCACTTTCTAGTTCATCTATAAAACATATAAAAATAAAAATGTAAATATTCTGTACAAAGTCGAGGCTACCTCTGAGCAACTGCCAGCTTCAAACTGCAGTATTGATTCATATTAATTAACTATACGTCTTGTGTGTGTACAGTTTACCTTCTTCAAATTCTTCATCCCCATCATCACTATCTTCTTCTTCTCCTCCTCGGTCTGAAGTGAATAAGGAATAATCATCTATTAAAACAACTTACTAATATCAAGATGCTCTTTTCATGTCAGCCCAGAGGTTGTTTCAGGGTTTGATCTGTGAGTTAGCCATGCCCTGACTTAGATCAGCCCAGAGGTTGTTTCAGGGTTTGATCTGTGAGTTAGCCATGCCCTGACTTAGTTCAGCCCAAAGGCTGTTCCAGGGTTCGATCTGTGAGTTAGCCATGCTCTGACTTAGATCAGCCCAGAGGTTGTTTCAGGGTTCGATCTGTGAGTTAGCCATTCCCTGACTTAGATCAGCCCAGAGGTTGTTTCAGGGTTCTATCTGTGAGTTAGCCATGCACTGACTTAGTTCAGCCCAGAGGTTGTTTCAGGTTTCTATCTGTGAGTCAGCCATGCCCTGACTTATATCAGCCCAGAGGTTGTTTCAGGGTTTTTTCTGTGAGTTAGATGTGCCCTGACTTAGTTCAGCCCAGAGGTTGTTTCAGGGATTTTTCTGTGAGTTAGATGTGCCCTGACTTAGTTCAGCCCAGAGGTTGTTTCAGGGATTTTTCTGTGAGTTAGCCATGCCCTGACTTAGATCAGCCCAGAGGTTGTTTCAGGGTTCTATCTGTGAGTTAGCCATGCCCTTACTTAGATCAGCCCAGAGATTGTTTCAGGGTTTTTTCTGTGAGTTAGATGTGCCCTGACTTAGTTCAGCCCAGAGGTTGTTTCAGGTTTTTTTCTGTGAGTTAGATGTGCCCTGACTTAGTTCAGCCCAGAGGTTGTTTCAGGGTCTTTTCAGTCAAAAATAATCAGTTGGTACCTTTTCAATTTATCAAATGAATGGTGGAAGTAAATTTTGATATATTATATTATACAACTACCACTCCCTGTACGGGGCTCTTCCTTAAGGTTCACTCCACACGCACTACCCCTACATTATATATTTACAATATACAACACTCAACTCTCATGTCGATTTTTATGGAGGGAGATAAACCAGAGAACCTGGAGAAAAACCCTCGTGGCAAGAGAGAGAACAACACATCAAACAAACTCGACTCTCATGTTGATTTATATGGAGGGAGGAAAACCAGAGAACCTGGAGAAAAACCCTCGTGGCAAGGGAGAGAACAACACATCAAACAAACTCAACTCACATGTTGATTTTTATGGAGGGAGGAAAACCAGAGAACCTGGAGAAAAACCCTTGTGTTAAGGGAGAGAACAACACATCAAACAAACTCAACTCACATATGACCTAGTCTGAGCAGGGGCTTGAACCAGGACCACAGTGGAGGCGAGCTGTAAACCACTACACGACCCATGCCACCCAAATCTGCCTTGGGGATTAATTCTCAGTGAAAACCAATTTCAAAGCATTTAGAAGTCACATTTTAAGCGTACCTTGAGGGAACATGACCAAAAGGAGCAACTAATACAGTTAAAAATCTTACTTCCATCAATAAAATATCCCTAGAGAGAAGGAAAAAGAATTATTCTTTGAACATTTAGTATTAATGAAGAATCGTAGAAATAAAATCAGAAAATTGGAATATAAAGAGAAATTCTAAATCTCACCATTGAAACCACAAAAATGTTTGTCCAACCTGGATGGTCAATGAAATAAATGAGTATAAAAGGTATTTACAGATTTAAAAAGTATTACAAAATATCCCTTAAACATTCTTTAATTTCCTCACCATTTCTTTTTTACAGTGAAGACACTCGAACCATGAACACCCTCCCTGAACAAAATCCTGGATCTTCCCCTGTCTCCCATCCCATTAACTAAATTTTCCATCCCATTTTACCATAATTATAAATTGATAGCAAAATAGAAAATATAGCAATAATAGCAATATGAAAAAAAAAATCCAAATCATTTTTTCTGTCTGAACAATCAATTCCAATATTTATTTTCTTTCACTTCTCTCATCCCATTAACTAAATTTCCCATCCCATTTTAACAATGATTATAACTTGATAGCAAAATTGAAAAAAAATTCCTAGTCTTTATTTTCATTAAACCAATCATTCACATGCTTTTTCCTTTTTTTCTCTCATCCCATTAACTCAATTAACCCATCCCATTTTACCATCATAACCTGATAGCAAAATGAAAAAAAATTCCAACTCATTTTTTCTATCTGACCAATCAATAGCCCACTTCCGAGATATGCTTCACTTTGTCACGCACAAGTATGAGGCTACGTGCTAAATTAAATTTATTCTTACCGCCTGTCACAAAGGACTGAGCATTTAGCACGTAGCCTTATACTGAAACCTTTGTGCGCGACAAGTGAAGCATATCTCGGAAGTGGGCTATTGCCATATTTATTTTCTTTCAATTCTCCCATCCCATTAATAACCCATTTATCCCATTCCATTTTATTATTACTACCTGATAGACAGAGTAATAGAGAAACCACAGCATGAAAAATGATACAGAATCTCTCCAGGAATCCATTGAAAAGGCCAGAAGAGATATCATCATACCAACAAGACAAAGCAGTTCCATTCCTGTCTCTACGTCCAAGCCAAGATGGGGCATAAACCATAGCAATGTAGGGTTATTCATGAAATTGTCCCAAGTCGTCGCATACTCTACAAAACAAATAATAGGCAGCTCAAGGTGCGGTCCTTTCGTCAAAAATAAATGTTTGATTCTCAATAAAAGTATAATTTTTCAATGTAAATAACCCTCCGCCTCTGAAGCTTCATGATAATGATTATATATAGCCGCTTAAACGAGTTGTCTTCTAAGGTTATCAGGAACAGTAGTACACACACATCTATTCTCTGGAGTCACAGGTTTGATTCCTGGGCTCAAGTGTGAGTAGAGTTTGCTACAGTAGATTAAAAATAACCTTTATGCTAATCAGTCAGCTAACTCACAGATTGAACACTGAAACAACCTCTGGGCTGATCTAAGTCAGGGCATGGCTAACTCACAGACTAAACCCTGACACAAGCTCTGGGCTGATCTAAGTCAGGGCATGGCTAACTCACAGATTGAACCCTGAAACAACCTCTGGGCTAATATAAGTCAGGGCATGGCTAACTCACAGATTGAACCCTGAAACAACCTCTGGGCTAATCTAAGTCAGGGCATAGCTAACTCACAGATTGAACCCTGAAACAACCTCTGGGCGATCTAATACAGGGCATGGCTAACTCACAGATAGAACCCTGAAACAACCTCTGGGCTGATCTAAGTCAGGGCATGGCTAACTCACAGATTGAACCCTGAAACAACCTCTTGGCTGATCTAAGTCAGGGCATGGCTAACTCACAGATTGAACCCTGAAACAACCTCTGGGCTGATCTAAGTCAGGGCACGGCTAACTCACAGGGGGAAAACTGGAGAAAATCTAACAAACTTAACTCACACATGATGCAGAGTCCAAGAATCAAACCTGAGACCCCACACATAAAAGATGAGTGTACTGCCATTAAATCATTCCACCCTTGATCTCCAACCTTAATCAAGTCTTATGTTTCATACAATTAACATTTGTGACTTCGTTTGTTACCAAACCCACCCCTCCCCTCCTAAGAACCTCAATGACCCATTCATAAACTTTAGGTGAGATTGACTATCGAATATTCTTCAAAGGAAATATTATTTTGTGGTCCTACCTTCTTTGAATGCAATCTTCGCAGGCATAATACCATTTCTACCATAGAGAGCTATAAAAAATGTAGTCAAAATTTTGAATTATTTAAATTTTTAAAACTTTTTGTATCGATTTTCTCTCCAGACGTCGATTTTAAAACAAAGAATTTTCGTAGAAAAAATATTATATTTTAAGTAAAACTTTGTGAAGAGTTAAAGTAGTGAGATACCTGGTATTTGGATGTAAAGAGAAGAGAATGCAAACAAATATATGGCAGCTATTCCCCATAGAAAAACTTTACGAACTGCAATCTGTTTGCCATATCCCGCCATATTGGAAGTGCTCCTTCAAGCATGCGCTTGAGCCTGAAGCACAGGTATCCCAAGGGCCCTTATCTCTCGGCCTTGTTCCCGCAAAAAATCCTTTCATGTAATTATAACTAAAGTAAGAACAAGCCTATATCGCTTCAAAAGCGATGATGTTTCGGCCCGTTAGGTATTTGTGTGGCATTACTGAAAAGAATTTTGGTCTTGCTGTGGTAATGATTGGGCCTAAATGCCAGACCAGAGCGATGGTTTTTGGTTAGGACTAAAGAACAAGTCCACAGAAGCCAGCTCCTAATGAACGCCTGCAATTGAAGCTTTATTTCAGATCTCTTTCTTAATAGGGTTAAATTCATCGATTCAAAAAGCAGTAAAGACTCGTGTTTGTTTACTGAGGCCTTCAAGACCTCGCTTCCATGCACTTGTTCCTAGTCCCAACCGGGTTTGGCAGCCATTTTGAAACTACCGCATAGGATACAGTCGATGGCTGCTAGTTGATGATGGGCATGGTAGCTGTCTGTAGTGTGGGGATGAGGTTTCGTTTAGATAAATCATGAAAGACAAAAGGAGACAAGAAGGTTAACTCAAAATGTTTATTTTATTCTTATAACTCAAGGTTAAATAACATGTAGAAAATAACTTCATTCAATATCAAGATAAACAGAAAAAATTGTGAAGTGGATATTAAGCTTATTTCCTAATTCTCTTTGCAAAGAAGTCTAAAATTATTTTTGATAAAACGAAAAGCTTGAACTGAAGGTAAAAACTCAATTTCTTCATTCTGCAGGTATCATCATGTTGTTCTTACCACTCATGTTTTATGTTGCAACATAGTGATATATCAAAAATAGTATACCTTTTTGAAGGATATATATATTGCTAACTCAACAATAAGCTTAATGTAGAACCTAAAGATCTCTAATATAGTGGACATACATGAGACTGTAGAAGATGGCTGTAAGTTGAAAAGTGAATCGAAATTCGTATACAACTTAAATACGGTTTGCATCAGACATCACATCTTTTGAACTCTTATAACTGATTGCAAAAGGTATTTGTTGTAATACTTCAGACATGATTGATGTATCTTGGAGTGTTTGATACTCAATTGTGGGGAAAAGTTTCTTAAAGATCTGAGTGAATACAGTGTATGTCTGGAAAGTATCTCCTTTAAGGACACCTAGGTTTGCAATGAGTGCTTGTCCAGCAGTTTGTTCTGAGTATGTTGAATAACATCTTGGGCACATTAGCTCACTGTTTAGTTTCTTGTTTCTGCAGTTTTCATCTATACAGGATTTGTATTTCTGAATGTGTTGAATTGCGACAAGAGTTGCAGATTCATCATCATCTTCTTTCTCTTCGTCACTAGATATGAGTTGAAGGTCAGCATTATCTGATGGCTAGTAGAACAGAAACAGTAGTGTGTTAATAAGGGCCAGAAAGTAAAATATAAGGTATAATATAAATATCTTCATTTGTATTTTTCAATGGATATAGAATTTGGATGAGTGAGGACAATCTTATCTTTCAGATTTGGGCTCTCAATGGGTGTAGTACTCCCATATTATGTGAGTTGTTGAACCTCTGCATAAAACTTTAGTTTATGATGGAACCGATGACTCCAGCGTGATGAAGGAATTATTCAATATGTAGTTTTGAATTTTTAATATGATTTTAAAATATATTTTATTAGATGACTGACTCATTCTCACCGCTTTTATTTGTGAGCTCACAACACACACATACACAAAATCACTTCCTAGATTCTATGCATTTCTACTATCTTCCAATAAGAAATCCATGTGCATATTAATTATATGACTATGACTACCCCAAAATGCTTGATAATCAATTCTTACATATCCCCTAATGGCCAATTTGAATTTCTATTCCTAGGTTAGTCCACTGAAGAAAGTCAAAAACAACCAGATTGACTTAAAGAACATAACAGTAAAAGATTCCACAGCGTCTATACAAGTTTCTCTTTGGAAAGAACAAGCTGGCCTTAAAATAGAAACAGGAAACTGTGTTAAGATATCATCACTGCAAACATCAACATTTAGATCAAATCCTGTGTTGTCCTCAACAAACACAACAAGTATTCTGGTATGTTATTTCCCAATTTCAATTCTAATTTTCAGGCAATCCATATCACAACTTTTATCATATACTATACCATGCCTACACCAGGACACTAAACCATAAAACTATAGTAAACTATGAAACCTATGCTAATTAAGATAAACTAGTTTATGCATTAATTGTCATTCAATTGGAGCAAGTACTTAAAACAAACCAGGTATTTAATCAGGTTTAAAAGCCTGAACCACAAGCAGACAAGGATTCTACATCTCATAAAATATAATATGTAATACCTTTATGACTTTTCCTTCAATGGAGAGTTTCCTTTTCTTTGGAGAGCTTTTAGCTTCTTGAACTGTTATGACTGTTGGTGTTGATGGAGTGATGTCCATGTTTGTTTTTGCTTTTTCTATCACATCGGGTGGGATTGTGAATGGTGCTGTTAAGAAGACATTTGTACTTTGTGATATGATCACAGTTAACTTGTCGTCAATGGTTTTGATCATATGGTTGACAATTATTATGTAACTATCAGTCTTTATGGAATCTTGAAGTTTCTTATAGCATAATGCCTTTATTGCTCCTGTTTGATCACAAAGAATCAGTGACTCATTGGTTAATGCCAATACTTTTGCAATCAGTGGTGTTGGAGATGGCTTTTCAGTAAGCTGGAGGTCTTTGATGGTGTTTTTAGAAGGTATTTGGCTTTTCATCATTTTGTAATGCTGAAAATATAATTTTTATTAAAGTTATTAATAGTGATGTAATTTTATCAGTAGGTTAGTAAATAATTCTAAGGTTTATTTCATTGCAACTTTTTAAAAAGTCTGACATACTCTTGTTCCACTTTTTGTGAGGTTCTAATAGAATTGGGATGGAAGTCTAAAAGAGCTAATCCATCTAAAGTTTTTAGCCTGCTAAGAGCAACATATGCTTGTCCTGGTTTTGTACATTTTAATCCTAAATCTATAACTGCATGTTCCAAAGTAATTCCTTGGGATTTATGGATAGTCATAGCATAGCATGGAACAAGAGGAATTTGTGTTCTTTCAATTTCTGTGCCTTCTTTTCCATAAAATTTTACAGTATAAGGTTTTATGTCAATTGAAGTAGCATTGGTATTGCCCATAAAAATCTTGCCAATATTTGGATTATCAAATACAACTGAAATAGACTGAGGCAGCGATGTGTTTTCACTTGTAAAGTTTATAGAATCAATGTATCCTTGTGCACCATTTACAAGTCCATCAGATGTAAGAATATTTCTTATTAGCATAACCCTTGCATTAGGAGTAAGTTTAAGAGCTCTAGGTAATCCACCACATTCTGAATCATCAGAAGGTATAAGGTGATCAGGAACATTAGTGGAATTCTGAGATGTGTGCAATGCTTCAATTACAGTTAAATTTGTTTGACTTTTTTGAGATAGCTGTTTTAACTTTTCATCATTGTAGTGAGAACATTGAATGCATGTTGGATAAAGTCTTATTGCATCGGAAAATGGGCTGGTATCTAGTGATACTTTTGTTCGCTCTCTTAATGTGTTGATATCATTAAGCGTTGGATGGCCTATTCTTATACGATTGAGTAAATTTGCATATTGGTGATCAAGACTCTGGCGCATGTTTGTAGTCAAAAATACTGGCTTAAAGTGTGCTATCCAGAGGTTGTATATGCTGTATACTGCTGTGTCAAATACATATCGGGATGCAACAGGTTGTAATTGATAAAAATCTCCAAATGCAATCACACAGCAACCACCAAATATTTTATTTGATGATGGATCTATGCATTTTATTTGATTGAGTCTTTCATGGACAGTATGAAATATGTGATCTGACACCATGCTTATTTCATCTATAATGAGAAACTGAATATCGTGGTATAGTTGTTGTAATTGATCTCTTGCAGAATAACTAAGTGGTATATCATTGTTTAAGAGATGTGCTTTAGGATGTTGCACCGGAAGTTTGAATGTACTATGTAGTGTTTGACCATTAATATTGTGTGACGCACAGCCTGTTGGTGCTGTAAGAAGTACTGAGTTTTTCTTTGTTTTTCGTATCATTATTTCCTTTATGAGACGAATAAGGAAAGATTTTCCCATACCTGCCCCCCCTGTTACAAAGAGGTACAATGGATCTGGATATAGCTCTGAAGAATTTTGTGCATCATTAATTTTTTTGAAGTAATTAAATAGTATGTCAACAACTTTTTGTTGATCAGCAGTCATATTTTCAATGCATTTTTCAAATTCAGTGTCACTCATGGTGTAAATTGCAATACTGTTGAAATCAGTAGTATTTGATATGTCTTCAATTGAAATATCCAAGTTTTGAATATTTTTGTTGTCAGACATTTGCTTTTCATCAAGTAAGGTATTTGGAATACCAGATGTGTTAAGAAAATCATAAGGATTTAAAGATTTTGATGCTTCTGAATTGAAAATATCGATATTATTCTCAAATGCTGATGTATTAGGATGAAGAAGTTGCCCAAAATCTGTGTCTCCATTTTCGATAAGTCTTAACATTCGTACTGCATTTTTGAGCTCTGAGTGAAATTTGTGGTAAGGAATTGCTTTAAGGTCTAAGTTGTTTTCGTGCTTCAGAAATATACTTGCCAATGTTTCATTTTCTGGAACGATATCTTTTTCATTGCGGAATGGCAGGAATGCATAAAGTTGAGAGTAATAATATTCATCACCATGTGAATGAAGTGATAATTTTGGCATTCTTACACAAGCAAAGTTTGTGCGTTGTCTAATTCTTTTGTTGGTGTTTTGAATAGGATAACATGGTTGTCTATGGTTGTCATGCTGTTTATCTGAACACAGTGTATACTGGGAAAGAAATGTAGCAAGAGACATTTTATCCCAAAATTCTCCACAAGGACGTTGTATATAGTAGTCGGACAAACCTGTTTCAAAAATATCAGTTGAGTTGTCATTAAGTTTTTGTCTTTCACACAGTGGCTTTAGTATCTTTTGACGATATTCCGGTTTTCTGTTATTAAGAAAAACAGTTGCAACTGATGATTGTACTAATGGTAAGTTTATCATTCGAAATGCTACTTCTTGTGCTGAAATTTGTCTATGTGAAAGTACAACAGAGCCAATTTTATGAAGACGTTTTTTTTGTGTACAGTGTTCAGGTAATTGATTCAGGGCATTGCAAATAGCTTGTTTTAGAGCTTTGGGTTCTGCTGTGCAAATATATGTACAAACATAAAGTGCTACACCATACACACTTCTAATCATTTGAATATCCATATTAGCTCTCCATGATTTGAGAATATGTGGATTATAAGCATTGACCATTTGATCATTTGGTCCTCTCTTTGTTACATAAAATCGAGAAGTATTCCCAGGGTCTATATGTGACTTTATTCTTGTGTGTGATGTGCAAGGTCTTGGAAAATCGAATTGACAATGCTGGCTATTTTTCTTACATGTTGATGTATGTTGATGTATCTGAAGAGTTTTCACTAAAGAGTGGAGGTCAAGATCATTTGCTTCAGGAATTCTAGTTGAAACGTATTTGTCAATAAAGGAAGGTGCATCTCTTAAACCGGTTTGAGTATCTAGGTCTGGAGCATTGGATACCCATAGAAACATGTGGATGTGAGGACTTCCTCTCATTTGGAATTCAATTCTTATAAAAAAGTTTGTAATCTCTCCAAGAGGTTTTGATTTTCCTTTGAGGATGTGTTTCATAAAGGCATTCTTACGTCTGTTAAAGTGTTTTGCTACAAGAATGGGATTTTCTCTCATTAATTTCCATTTTTCACTTTTAGAAATGTTATCAATTTCAGTATTTGGAGACAATGTTCTGAATAATTCTGGCCATCTGAGGTCAGCAGCTGAAAGTGTTATAAACCATGTTGGAGGTCCCAATGTATTTATTTTGGCAAGTAAATTAAGAAGCTCATTTCTCCAATATGCCGGTGTACCTCTTATGCTTTTCATAAAAATGTATGAATCCTCAATTAAATCAGCATCTAATTTATATTGTAAATCACCAGCAGTTAGAGCTGAACGATTTCGTTTTGTTATATTTTTCATTCTGAGCGCTACTGATACACAGTCAGCAAGTTTTCTTGCCTCATACAATGAGTTTGCAAAGAAAATATATGAAATGTCAGCAGAAAACCTTTTGTCAGTATTAATGAGTCTTGTTTAAAAATACTGCAAATCTGTGAGCTTCGGTTTCCTTTTTGTTGTAAATCCATTTATTCCATATGGAAATAGCCAAGGAAAAGCAAGTTCTTCTATCGGAACAGATATATCACCTAATATAGTTATTGGAGGTGATTTGGAACGACTTATAGTGTAATCTGCTTTAGGCATATGGGTTTGTATATTACCACTTATCACATCGTCAACTTTTATGTTTGGCATAGGTTGTATACTTGATGTAAATCCTGATACATGACAGCTATTCAAAATATTATCAAAACTATTTGTATAAAGATCTTGAGATGTTTCATGATTTGTATTTGGCAGTAATATGCTTATGTTTTTATATAGGGGGTTGTTGCTTTTTAGTCAAAGCAGAGCTTTGTACACTTTTGATTGTGAAACAGGAGATAATGCTGAATTTGAAGGATCTGTGCTAATCATAATGATATCAGAGTGTGGTCTTGGTAACTGATTCCACTGTTCAGCTACATTCAAAGGAAAGTGAATCGCTTGTCCTTTTTCTCCAAATTGACCACCAGGCAAGGTAACTATAGTTATGAATAATTGTATCTGAGAGATTAATCGTTTTTCCATAATATTCAAGTTAGCCAATTCTTCTGGAATGTTTCCAGGGTCTAGCTGATTTGTGTAAGATAGAGCTGGAATTTCATTTTTTTTAACAGCTGATGAACATCTTCCACAAACAAAATATCCAGTGCTCATTAGTTTTGTCTCATCAGGAAACAACTGGCGTTGGCAATAATAACAGGAATTACCTGGGATTAATCCAATGAATGCATTAAAGGATTTTATATCTGCTTCAAACAATGTATTATTTATACTATCCTCATGCCCAGTCTTTTTGGTGTTATTGATTGGTAAATTTTTTTCTTGCGAGTGTGATCTTTTGATTAACTGATTAGGCTTCACATCAATATTTTCTTTAGAAATCAAAGGCTTTTTGTTTAGATTAGATGTGAAGACTTTAGACTTCAAAGTAGGAGATTGTTCAATATGACTTCTTTTAAGACTGAGTTTTATTTTCTGAACAGGCATACTACTGCATGTAGTATTGGGAACTTCATTTGCATGATGTAAAACATACTTTATACATGAAACATACTTCATACATGGAACAAAATGATTTGGGCTCCACATAACATTGGCAGTTCTATGTGCTGATGTCCACATTATGTTCACTATGGTATTGTTCATAATTGAAAATGGGAAAACTAGTCTATTCAAAACATATCTTACTGTACTTGTTTCACTTATGCCAACTGAGGTACTAGGATAAATACTTTGAATTGGCACTCTAAAAACTGAAGATAATGCTATTATATGCCAAAAGCCTACCCAGGTACATAATGTTAAGCCTTCAATGATGCAATGTAACAGTACAGTCCTACAATTTGAGGAAATATGCATATCAAGATAGCTCAAGGTGTTAGGTGCTGAATAATGTGCTAACCAAAATAAGAGCATGTTGTCACTTGTATGAAACATTAAATTTGGTTGAAGATAATATTCAAGGTTTGTTAATAGTTCAATGCTTGCTCTTAGTCTCATTTCAATGTGGTGTGATTGATCACCATAGACAATAACACTTGCTGAACGAAATAAGCAATTACCATCACCAACCACACTTTGTGGCCAGAAATCAGATGGCGCATCATTAGGATACATTGAATGTGCAATCCAATCAACATTTGCAAGTGAGTTCAAGTGTCCTACAAAACATGAAGGATCTTGTAGTGGTGGTAAATTGGTTAACTCTCTTTGTGCTTCTTGTAACAAATGTGAAATGTCAAGTAATGCACTATTCTGAAGGCGTTGAAGTGATTCCTCGAAATTGAAGTGAGACATTCCTAATATTTGTTTGGGGTTGTTAATGAGATTCTATGACCCTTTTAGCAGAAATGCCATCAAATTGAAGTCATGGTTTGATGTGCATTAGTTTCGTTAGTTTGAATAAATATTTACTTACATAATAATTCCTGCTTTGAAACTTTAAAAGAGTTCTTCTGCAACAGAAAAAAAAAACAGATTTAAGAAACGTTTTTATACCATGAGTTAGGGTGCTCGCACTAAACATTGAAGCAAATACCAAGTTTTAGTACTAAATAGTGATAAACAATAGAAAACAAAGTATTCTGTATAAAGTAGTGCTAATTAATACTAGTTATCGTTTACAGGTTTTGTGCGTGCACTCTATGTGGTGGCTATGTTTATGCAAATCAAAAAATAGGCAGTCAAAGATTTAGACTGAATCTAGCATTGCCATATAGCAAGATCATGTGGATGTGGTATACACTTAATTGAAAAAACGTAGTTGGGTTCCAGAAGGTCATATCATCAAAGCTTAGACCGAAAAGGATTTTGGGACCTCTGAAATGTGTATTATATTTGCATATAGACATGTAAAAATGCACAGTAGAGCAAAGTCGGTGGACCTAGATTAACAACATGCCAAAGCCATGATGCATCAAATGTGCACAGGAAGGGAAAACTGCAATACGCATGAAATTAGCATAATCGTTTGTCTTCCCATGCTCCCCTTCGGTCTTTCAGCGATTTCCACTTGAGCCCACCGTGCGCCGAATTTGTTGATTTTGTAACGTTCGCTAATTAGCGCGTTTGAAGTGTCAGACAGTGGGTCTCGGTCGGCCAAACGTTGCTCGATCGTCAAAAGAACCTTTGGGGTTCTTGGGAAAATGTCACAACACAATGTAAAGTTAAGTAAAGCTGGCCGTACCTATGAAAATGGTCGTCCTTTGAACACAGATCTTCGAAGAAATTGTTGTTCTTGATAGTGATGTCACAGAAATTTTTCCGGGTTTCTACCAAACTGTTGCAACCAAGTTTAGAGTCACTACAAGTACGGTTCGAAAAATATGGGAGCGCTTGTGCGCAGGACTAACTGAAAAACCGAGAGATGGTGCAGGTGGGAACCCAAGTGAACTCTCAGCCGAAGATCTAGAGCTGATTGAGGTTTTAAGACGGCAGAAATGTTCAATATAAACTTTTGTGGAGAATACTCCACCTTCACCTGATACAAACCATCGCGCGGTTCTCACGATCAAAGAAGACGTTCACTCACGCTTTGTGCAACGTTTGGCCGACCGAGACGGACTGTCTGACACTTCAGACGCGCTAATTAGCGAACGTTTCAAAATCAACAAATTCGGCGCGCGGTGCGCTCAAGTGGAAATCGCTGTAACTTTGTAGCTTTGATGTTATAACCTTTTTTTTTTGAACCCCACGTTTTTTTAACTAGGTGTAAAGATAACACTTATCAATACCTATTATTCTTGAGAGACATTCTTTGGGAGAACAGAACGAGATTATTCACATTTAGAAATCGACACTACACAAAGGCATGGTTGAACTTGCCGTTGTTAGGGGGAATGTCAAATGTTGCTAAGGGGCGGAGACAATATTTCACCAACAATTATTGCGTTCAGAAATTCTCACGGTACGCCTCGAATTCCACGCTGCAAAGTCTTACGAAAATTTCGATAGAAACATTTGTTATAAAATTCTCTTGGAAGAAACACATCGTAAATAGTTCTTTTGAAGATCTTAGTGGTTCTTGCTTTGAAACATCGACATCGTAGTTTTTTTTTGGGAAAAACAGGGCAACGTACATACATATAACGTCTCGCCGAACAAATGAGCTAAAAGAGATCCCGACAATAGATAAAAACAATGCTCGCGTATAGCACAGAGCAGAGCTAGTACAAAGTGCAAAATATTTTGGCACATGGGCATTACTGTACGCGCTATGTTGAATGTAGGATACTTTTTTGAACCTTCATTGTGCTCCTAAACGTTTTCAGCTCTTATACCGTAGCTTTAAAAGAAACGCGAACCAAAATCTTTTTAAAATTGACATCTTTTGGTCAATATTACCGAATATTACCGAATCCAAGAAATTAAATACTTTAAATCAGAAAATTAATAAATGGAAACTGATAATTTCAGACATCTACCTATAAAGTTGTAAAGTACGCACTGGTTTTTAGGGCCCAGTTTAAATAATATCTGATACCAAAAACATGTCCTCAGATGCGCACGAAGGTACGACATATCGGAAGCTTCCTTCACAAAATATATACTAGTATGCATCAACTGTTAGTTACATAGATAAACTCACCAGTTTTCTCAACTTATGCTCACAGGCAGCTGAGACTGGCAATTGCCTTAATTTACCGCACAATCACAAAAGCTTTTGGATAACTTTTCAATATAAACTTACCTATTTGACAACTTGGACCTAGATATTGACCTACAAATAAAATATGCATTGTCGTGGGGTTAATAAATAATATATTTTTTCCAAAAAACGGCGTCATGCGAAAGGGCAAAATACAGTCTAAACACCTACCTCTTAAACGATTCGCCGCAACTCTCCGAAATACTCCGCATGGTGAAATGTTTTACATTTTCTCATTCCTTATGATTGGTTATTTCGATACACGTGATCTGGAAACTGCATGCGATTGGATTAGGTCCCAAAACTCTGACAGCTAAATGACACGCACGGAGACTATTATGGGCCGGCAAACCGAATGTAGTGACTGTTTCGGCCTGAGGGCCGAAACAAAAATCTTTATAAAACTGCTTTACTTTTTGGACGTGGAAGTAGTATCTTGATTATTTGGCTGAAGTGATACGCAAGCAAGCGCGTCCCACATCTTCCTGCCAAATGTAGCTTGGCTTTCGGTCCTTGGTTGCGTGGGAAACTAACCCCCTCCCCCCACAAATACGAAACAAGGTACAACTTTTAAAAAAAACGAACCTACATCAATACAGAATTGAATAGCAAGTGAAATTCCAAAAGAAAAACAACCGAAAATTCAGCCTTTTTGGTTTATGCGTTTAAAGGTCTATGAACGGGAATGGGCTGGCATCGATAACGAAAATATTTCACACTCAAATTACAAACTGCAGATTTATTTTCTCTTTTTCATTTAAATATTTATATTATAACTTTAATAACGAGGGTTCATTATATCTTTGTTCTTCTATAGTGTTTGTTAAAAATATATGTAGAGGATGTCACACGGTGGCGCGAAGATATGAAGTTTATCTTCGAGTGGTGGAAATATTCACACGATCGAGTGAACGCAGCGAACGAGTGAAATATTTTTCACCACTCGAAGATAAACTTCATATATTCAAGCCAACGTGCAATTTTCTTTTTATTACATAGAAAAATCCACAAATGAAAATTTTTTATTACAACACGCCTCAAGTGAGCGGGAAAACATCGCAAGTGATGTCATCGTTATCCTCACTAGTGAAGAGATGGAAAATATGTTACTCAGGTCCCGGATGTAGTTTGTGCGAAAAATAGGAGTGGCTTATTTCCCAGTAAAACACTCATGTCTATATAATAAATATATACATGTAAAAAAAAGTATAAATACAAGTTAAAAAATTTAACTAAAAAACTAACTATATATAGAAGAGATTTGTTAAAAACTAGTGTGAGCTGCGTCGGTGTTTCAAATGAAACAGTAATGATAAAAAGGTAAATTATACACCGTGAAAAAGATGAAAAAATATAAAGTGAAATTTACTGACGTTTCGGACGCTAGTCCTTCGCCGGAGTAACTACATATATAGCATACAAAACATGAAAATAACAAGCCATTCATACTGAACTAAAGTGTATTGGTCGTTCCGAGGTCGAGAGAGAAAATGTCGCGTATTTCGTCCCCTACAGCCCCACAATGCACTGCAATGCGAACTCGACCCAGTATTTTCCTCAACCTCGGAATGGCCAACAGTTGTTCTAAAAATGTTTCCAAAAAAGAAACAAACCGTGACCATCAAATGCTGAGTAAATATAAACCCATGGTTTCTCATCTGCATACTCATGGGTTAATACGAGTACGTTGTGCTCATTATCACATGGTCTATTTTTAGCAGTCGAAATGAAGTTAATATCATCATTATATTACGATCCAGTTTCACCAATAGTGGATAAAATTAATATAAATAGATGTGAATGAAACTGAATTGTTATAATATTTTTGTGTTTTACCTTAGAAAGTTAATTAAATAAAACATTTTGCTACTTTCTAAATTGTTTTTCTTGTTCAAGAACTAATAAACTTATGTCAGTTATGCGGTGTCTGATTCATCTGATTCATCTTGCTGATGATGATGATGATTTATGAATTTATATAGCCCCCTTTTCTATATGAATATAATCGAAGGCGCTTTACATTGAGTTGTGAATGACAGATTGATGATGATTATGATTTATATAGCACCCTTTAATATGTGGATATAATCAAAGGCACTTTACATGGAGTTCTGAATGACAGATTGATGATGATTATGATTTATATAGCGCCCTTTAATATGTGAATATAATCAAAGGCACTTTACATGGAGTTGTGAATGACAGATTGCTTTTCGTGCAATTTACAAGCATGAGAGATGGTTAGTATGAAGTGTAGGCACTGAGGGTGGTCACTGCTAGGGTTTCTTTACGTCCTCAGTGGTTCTTTAACGTCTTGCTCTAGAAACTTTACTTTGCAATCGAAACATATCTCAGAAAACAAAGGTTTCATCTAACAATGTTACATCATATCACCGACAATACTTTTGTGCAAGGTTGCGCTTTCCTAATTTTACTAAAGCATTACCTAGAGTACGATATGATGGTTTTTTACTGGATTCCTTCCAAAACAAAAACATCTGGAAGGCCTTTTCTCTTATTTCTGAATAATGTATGTCGTCTCTTAAGATTTCTTCTATTTTACTGTTGCATACTTTAAGTTTTCTACCAAGACGTTGCCAAATTTTGATAATATTTCCGGCAAGTTCATCTAGCTCCTCTTCAGATGGTTCATGTGAAATGTTTCTTTTCATTTTCTGTCTCTTTTTAGGTATGCCACCTGTAAAGCGATGTACAGATAAGATATCTGTTAAAAATGTCCCGTGTCCATGACCAATTTTTGTGAAGTGAAATGATTTAACAATTTATGTTTTGTATAGCATCTTTTCTATGCATATATTCAAAGGCGTTTACAATCATGAGAGATATTTAGTATAAGGTGTCGGTACTAAGGGTTGTGATTGTCCGGGTTTCTTTACGTCCTCAGTGGTTCTTTGAAGATGTATGTGGTATGCCCGGGGGGAGGGGGGGGGGTGACTCCCTTATGAAAGGGGGCGAGGGTCGTCGTCGTCCCTCTTAGGGTTTGAAATCAGGGTTTTGGTCCCGCTAAGGGTGATAACGACGGGAATGCGCACCAACTGAATTTTGTGGTCCCTTTTAGGGTACAAGATCTAAAAAAAGGCAAACGATTTGTATATGACGACGTCGTAATACATTCGTTAGAACAGACGGCGTTTGATGCAAATAAAATCGAGAAACCAAACAAAAAAATGTGTTATTGATTGGTCCATCTTAGGGGTGAAATTTCATCACTTCCACGCCCATCATACCAAAATACAGGTCCCTTTTAGGGGTCATTTTCGGAATTTCCGACGAGGAGCCCCGCCCCCTTTTATAAGGGAGTCAGTCAGTTGACCACATCGATGGGTCAGATGGGTGGTTTGGTAGATGGGTGGGTTGGTTGGTGGGTGGTTCGGTCGGTCCGTCCGTCGGTCAGTTTCTAAAGACAGCTAGTTAAGCTTAGATATCATATCTATCACGCTATCTAATAAGAAATACTTTGATAGATTTTCAAACCTGTTGCTCCATTGCCGTGACTATTCCTTTCCAATTGTTGAGTTTCAACCTGTACATGGGACTACAAAGGTACACAACAACCTCAAAAACATGCAAACACTAGGAGAAAAGGAAGGGTTGGTGGTCAATAGGGGGTTAATCTCGTACAGCTCGTTGATACACAAAGATGGAATAAAATTACTGTAATGCCTTTCAATTTCTTATTAAAAAACCAAAACTTAAAATTTCATTTTGATATTTTAAAACTTGCATCCATTTAATAAGTTCTCGAACGGATTCAATTTGAAAATCCAATCAATTAGCACTTATAATTTACTTACCCTCTTGTTGTTTGGTTTGGGAAACCAGTGTGAATATGTCTCCTCTCTTATCAAGGTGTTTGTGTTCGTTTCATCCTCACGACATTCTGCTTCACCAAGCTTCAACTCTTTCTCACTGACAAAGTGCTGACATGAATCTCTTTTACATCCCTTGGTCTCGTGAGAGCTGCATTCCAACTTTGTACAGACTGAACAACGAATGCCATACTCCAATTCCATGTTTTCCACTCGAGGACACGTGTTTTCCATGGCGGCAAAGATTTTATCAAGCAATTTTCGCACGGACTGACAGAACTTAGTTACTGATGCGCCATCAATGTTATTCTTGTTGTAGACGGTCACGCATATGGTTCGAACCCCTGAGGTAATACATATGTCAAGCTTTCCTTCTTGTCCAACGTTGTACATCCTAACAAATGAAATATGATAAGAGGTTACAAGCAAAGAAGCAAAGCAGGAAGCATGATAAGATATGATATTATTATCTTTTAGTCGTTGCATCACCAGTGGGGCAACGAGCAAAGTTCCAGTCTATGCGAAAATGGAGAAAAATATTGTAGAACATTTTCCTGACAAGGAAGGAGCATGTTATCCGAGTCTCCAGACTGAGAGCCAGGGAATGAACCCATAACAGACTTTGCCTGGTACCCAGGCCAACCGGCAAAAAAGAATAAACGAAGCACTAGCGAATAAGTACAAAAGCAAGAAAATAATCATGTATTTCTACAAATACCAAATCAGTGCAAATAATTGTATCAATCGTACCTGCAAAAGTTCGGACGAAGCTTTGGTAGACTTACTTTTGGCCATTCCTTCTTGCCATGTTCAGCAAGGGCTACAAACAACCTTGGAAAGATGCCCATCGGCAGATGAACACTCTTGAAACGAATGACCATTGTTGAAGATTTCTGGTCATCTAGCAGCTTTTCGATGTCCTCAGTTCTCTTGCTGTTACACAACATGCAAGGAACAAGGTACACTTCTTCTACATTCAGCCTCCAGGGACAAATCAGTGAGAACTTCTCCATGATCAGAAGCAAAGAGTCAACTGTGTTTTGGCCATCACTTGCTATGTCACTCCACACATGCTCTACTAGAGATCGTCGTAAAATACCCTCGTCTTCTAGTTCTCTCCAATAAGCATCATACTCCTTCCATTCTTCAAATGGCTTGACTGTGATGACCTTAACAAACATATCGACCAACCACTGTGTATCGATGAATACTGTTTCTGTTTCTTCAAAGTAAATGATTGTCTTTAAGTCATGCAGGTAGTTTAGCAGTGTCGTAAACTCGATGGATTCTGTGGCTGTGTTGACGATGCATTTGGTAGCGATCCTCATAGCTTCTTCCAAATCAACATACTTCTTCTGCTGTTTCTCTACAAGTTTTGACAGCTCCTCCTCAAATCGCAGCCAGCTGACTGGAATATCTTCATTTACTTGGGGAAGCAATTTAGATAGTTCTTCAACATTCGTCTTCAATCTTTTGGTAGATTCATCCTGTACTTCTTTGTTTCCTGATAATGTGTTATCAACGGTGTAGACATTTGGTACAACGTGCTTACCAAAGGAGTTTTCGGGACGCGTCAAAATCTTACACAATTCTCGAGAAACTTTCTTCGGGTCTTGATTACGAACATCTGCATGAGTGCAAACTACAAATACTGGTGGCAATGCCACTTGGGTTCTGTAGTAAACAGAGTCAACTTCCTTTTTCAAGGTTGTATACGATGAAATACAAGATAGCCAAAACTCTTGAGCGTCCAAATATGTCATATGAAAGGGATTTTCGAGTTCTCTTTCTATTCCATGTTTTACCTTTGGCTGCGCATCAGAACGAAGGTTATTTTCTAAGCTATGAACCAATATATAGATTGACTTTGAAGACATAAATAACGGGAGAATGACTTCATAGACTTGTTGTCCAGCAAAATCAAGCGTTTTAAAGGAAATTTCGTTTTCGTTCGCTCTCTGGTCGTTCTTAGTGTCCCTGAGGCGTTTGTCTAATAAATTTACCATTTCTTTTGGAACTTTCGAACCATCAGTTAAAATTGATAGTTGTAAGCTGGTATTTTCCATTACTGAGTCTTCAAATTCTTGTTCTTCATCTTCTGCGTCTTTTTGACTTGGGTGCTCACGTGCGGCAACATCTTTGTCTTTTCTTGTCTGATTATTTTTGAATTTTTCAGCCATACATTCATCGCTTCGAATCATTGAAGGATCATCTTTGCCATCAACTTCCTCAAACCGAGAATTCTGAGATACGACTCCAGTAGTGCTGTCTTCATTAGGATTGAAGTCCTCTCCTTAAAAAGATCGGAAATATTAGCAAGGCTCAGCCTTAACCTGCATTTACACGGTACCGGACGAATTTTTAAAAGGGGTCAAAAGGTTGTACGTTTAGGGGTTTCGTTCACACGGGACTGAGCAGTATCCGAACGAAAATATCGTACGCTTCGCCTAGCAGTGAAAATTTGGATCCGGTTCTGTGTAAACAGAACACATTTCTTATTCAACAAGATGCTCTTGGGGCGTGCACTGGGTTGCCTAACGTGCTGGTGTGCTGGAGCTTATTTAACACCTAGTTTTTATATTATGTACCGCTATTTGAGTCTCCAAATTCTTGTTCTTCATCTTCTGGGTCTTTGTCTTCTCTTGTCTGATTTTTTATGAGATTCTCAACCGTACATTCAGCGATGCGGTTCATTACAAAATTATCTTTGCCATCAACTTCCTCAAACCGAGAATTCTGAAGTACAACTCCAGTAGTGCTGTCTTCATTAGGATCGAAGTCCTCTCCTTAAAAAAATCGGAAATATTAGCAAGGCTCAGCCTTAACCTGCATTAACACGGTACCGGACGAATTTTTAAAAGGGGTCAAAAGGTTGTACGTTTAGGGGTTTCGTTCACACGGGACTGAGCTTTTCGAACGAAAATATCGTACGCTTCGCCTAGCAGTGAAAATTTGGATCCGGTTCCGTGTGAACAGAACACATTTTTTATTTAACAAGGTATGCTGGTATGCTGGAGCTTAATTAACATCTAGTTTTTGTTATGTACCGCTATTTGAGGGAGGAGGTACTTTGGAGCACTTTAGATGTGTTTTTCTGCCCGACCATTATAGTTTGAGCTCGTCTGAATTAAATAAAAACTTAAAAATAACCTTTTATCCTTCTCATGTACACTTACAGTGCCGGGGCAACTGTGAGAGCCAATAGTCGTTTACTCGTAACATCAGGGTCAAATTACAATTTTAGGTGCAGTCCAGGTTTGTGATTGCCTCTTGATTCTCTTGCCTAACCGTCGAATTGGCCCCGGTTACAGTAAGTGCACTGTAAAGTGTTTTTTAACATCCAAACCAGTGAAGTGAAGTGGAATGAGACTGGATTAACAGAGTTGCGTTACTGATGTGACTAGTTTTAATATATTTTCCATTTTGAATTACACGAATTACAAGAATCTTGACGTACAAGACTCGATGTGTCTGACAAAATAAATGAGTTTATTTCTGGAACTATAATGGACAAATAACAATAAGCGGCACAAATTCGTTTAGAAATGTGTTTACTTCTCTTTTCACTGCTACGCCCTGATAAAGACAACAATCTTACATATTTTTTGGTTTGCTGGAAGGCAGTACCGAGAAAATAAACGTGGTGTAGTTTGTTTTTCAAAAAACCGCTAAAAATTCTTTTGGCCTAGCGGCGACATAAGAATGCAAATTTTCATTTGAATCAAACAGGTCCAAAAACAGCTATAGCATGCAGAATAGGAAAAAGATATGAAAACTATATGTTTATAAATTGATAGAAGAGATGTTTGAGACTTGATTGGGGATAAAATAACGGTTTTAGCTATTTATTGAAAGCGGTGGTGAAATTGAGTGGTATTCACACATAGATCTGACCCTTGCTACGCTAAAAATTAATAATCAAGTGCCCCACGTATTGTCTCAATGAAACTCACGTCATGAACTATTTAGATGTTCTTCTAGAACATATCCAAAAATCAGTTTGGGTTATTGTATTTAGGGTTCTTACGGAGGCCGTGAACATTGGGTATTTTCGACATATACCGTGACTGAAATCGACAAGTGTTTCTTGTTTTCCGGTCGCTATTTTCTAATTGGTTTCTATTTTCATCCGGAATTTAAACCCGAAAATGCATTTCCTTTTAAAAAATACCTCTTATTAGCAATTTACATTATTCTATTAGCAATTTTACATTCTGCATTTTCATTGGAGATCTGCACGGGCTCAATGCTAACAAGTTTTGAGTTTTATCATGCAGGCCTGGTTACAAAAAAATCAGCTAGCAGCCTTAAGCCTTATTCACACTAGCGTCGTAAGTGGGTAATCGTAATCGTTATCGTAGTCGCAATCGAAGGTTACGCTCTAGTGTAAATAAATACGACGCAAGCAGAATCGTAAGCCTCGCTTCCTTGTTTTTTCCCCGCCATCTTCGAAATATTCATCATCATGATGATCGTAACAAGCGTAGTGATTGGCCAATCCTTACGATTACGATTACACCTTCTTGGTTCACACTCGATCGTAAAGTGACTGTAATTGTAATCGCAATCGTAAGGAAATAAAACCTTCTGATCTTAGCTTACGATTACGACGCTGTTACGATGCACCTTACGACGGCGCTCAAGATTACGATCTTTGGCTTAGTGCAGTTTTCGTATGACTGTGAAAAATTCACGGTACGAACACGGTAGTGACACAGCAAGGGATACACCAGACAAATCACATTGCACGAGAATTTACTCTCCATCCAATCAAATGCCCGGAACACGGCATATACACGGCGCGGACACGGTCACGCCAAGATCACGGCACTTTTAGACCAATCATATTGCGGGTGAAAAAAATCAGGCAATTAAAATTCTAGAAAGTATCACGGTCAAGGCACGTCACGCTTACGGCACTGAGCTTTACACAGTCATATGAAAACTGCACTAGACTGAGTTTTAACGCTCCTTACGGTTGCGATCATGATTACGATTACATTTACGACGCTAGTGTGAATAAAACTTTAGAGATAAAACATAAATATTTTTTAAATATCACTTTGCATTGATTGACAAAGGTGGCAATCTGCAACTTGAGCATCAGAATTGGCTTTATTCCTCATAACCATTGTTCCTTCATTTTTATTTCAAAGCCCCACGTACACTTTTTTAAATATGCATGATTTCTAAGATATCCCCTCTGAAAAAATCATTGGTAATCTGCCATTACCTTTTAAAGATTTCAACAGGCTTGTCTTTCCTGCACGGGGTGGTCCTACTATTGTTACCAGCACACGCCTATTTTTTGTTTTGCCTCTTATAAGGGCTTCTTTGTAAGCTTCCAAGGCCTCAGGACTACTGGCAAGAATTTCAGGAGGGGCTATCGTTTCTGTTTCTGCTTCCGCCTCTGCTTCGGTTTCTGCTTCATCATGAAATGAATCAATATCAGAATGTAATTTTAAAAGGTAAGCCATTCACATATGAAAGGTCGCCTATATTTGACAACATGCCCACACCTTTAGATAATTTATGCACAACTCCTTGATCAAAGGAGTTACGCATGTTAAATGAACTCCTGGGCCCGGTTGCATAAAGCTCTCCTCAGATAAGAGCATCCGTAAGTATTGTTACAAAACAATAGACCATTGTACTAAGACAATACATACGAGTTTTTTTAAGCTTCAAAAACTCATGAATAATTTATAAGCCTTTGGTCCAATTGGAGCCACCATACACGTCACGTGCATGGACCTTTATACCCAATAAAGTTCCTCTTCATTAGTATTCTTTATATAAAGAATACTAATAAGGAAGATCTTTATATCCGATAAAGAACTCTACACTAGTAATCTTTATATAAAGAATACTAATAAGGACGACTTTATCAGAGATTTCCAAATTTAGATGAAGACTTAGAGCCTCATCAAGGTCTGTCTCACATGCGATCACCGACGACCCACGAAATCTAAACGACTAGCAATCCTGTCTTGATACTAGCATGCTGTCTTTAAAATGTGGGATGCTTTATTGGGAATGACTGCACATGATAGTGACCTACAAACCTCAACTGCGCATGACAGGTACATACGAAAATTGCTATCGATGTATATAAAAGTCCATGTTCGTGATGTGTATGGTGGCTCCAGTTGAACCAAAATCTTATAAATTGTTCATGAGTTTTTGAAGCAGTTCAAAAGACTCGTAAATCGTGTTTATCAGGTCTAAAACCACTCGGCTACGCCTCGTGCTTTTACACCTGATAAAACACTCTTGCTCGTTTTTTAAACACTACTTTTTCATCTTAAGAGAGCTTTATGCAACTGGGCCCAGAAATGGAAAGAGCACTTCAATATTGGTATTTTACAGCTCATATCGAATGTCGAAAAAATAAACAAGTAAAGAAAGAACTCAAGACAGGAATCGTTTACAAAATTAAATGCAATGATTGTATGATATATATATTTACTTTGACCAGACTGCAAGCGCCCTCAAGACGAGAACAAGATGAGAAAGCAGTATTCACTTTGGACCGAAATTCCGTTCTGGCTCAACACTGTGTGAAAACCAACCACAGTGGGTTTCAGGAATGTGGACATCGTCGATTACGAGCCACATTGGAACAAAATACTTCTTATAGAAGCGTCGCATTCTATACGTGATATACATTAGAAAGTAAGCCGTGCCTTTGCATCGAAGAGAGACGAACGGTGAGCTTGCAATGGTAGAGACACGCGAATAATTGTACAAGGTCTTAAAAAAATTCAATGTACTAACCTTGATATTTAAGGTTACTTTTTACTCTGGTAGAAAATCCATCGTCTTTGTACTCGTACAGACAGGATAAAGTTAGCAGTTTATTCCTCTCATCGTATTCATTCCCTGGATTGATATTTTCTATCAACTTTTCCATCATTTTTTCATCTTTTTCTCTTGAAAAAATTCCCGCCATGAACATGAATGTCACATCGCTCGTTTTCTTTTTCTCTGGGATTTGTTTTTTCTCTACAAACAAAAAAGCACAAAGAAATGCTTGAATCGTTAAGTGGGTGAACGTAAATTCAAGTAGTGGTTTCTCGAATGGAAATTTCCTAACGCCAGGACAACAGTCAAGTAATCCACTCGCTTTCAGGTTTGTTATTTCTTCATCGTTAAGTTTGAATTTTTTCATATCCTTTTCGTTGAAAATATATTTATCTTCCATCATTAAATTCACCGCTAGTTCAGCTAGTTTATGTAATGTTTCTTGTACTTTAGTTTCTTCCATTTCTTCATATTTAGAAGAGGAATGTTTCTTAATAAATAATATGATTACTTCATAATAAAGTTCTGTTCTTGTGACGGGTAGTTTTTCAGTGGTTTTTGATTCAGTCATGTACCATTTAATATAGAGGCACATTAGAAAACACATCACAGGAATGTGACCAAAACTTAAAAGAATTTCATTCGTTTTGATGTGATTAAGTACTTTGTTCTTCATGCTTTCGTTGGCTTTAAAATATTTTTTGATGTATTCTAGCACTTGAAGTGAAGAAAATCCTTGAATGTCACATCTCACATCAAAGGCAATTTCTTTTAATTCCTCGGCTTCTTCAGGCCTCGAGGATATCAGGACCACTGCACCGTTTAACATCTTTCTTTTCATGATTTTGGCAAACAGAGCAGGAACAGGTATTTTTTCATGAGGGTCGTTTGAATATTTCTCCTCAAAGTCCCCGGTGATTTTCTTTCGTTGTTTATACTCATCATATCCATCGAGGATGATGAGCAGCTTCTCAGGATTGTCAATCATGTATTGCAGTAATGACTCGTCTATCACCGAGTGCTCGTTCAGTAGGAAGGACTGACTTAAGATATCACGTAAGCCAAGCCTTTTTTTTTCTGGAAGAACAAGTTGACGGAATGTCAACAGGAACACAAACTGAAAATCAGGTTTTTTGGCATTTTCTTGACCTTCCTCAAACAAACGGTTATGCGACCAATCCCGTGCCAGCTTCCGACAAAAAAGGGATTTCCCAATTCCTGCTTTGCCCGTCAACAAGATAGATTTAGGAGTGGTCGTGCAAGAAGCTGCAGATTTCTGATCATCATTTTCCGGGCAAAGAAACATTTCTGAACAGTTCGTGAGTTTTTTACTACTTGCTTGAACTTCATCCAATTGCCTCCTGCCAAATCTCCTTTCTTCAGGTTCCTTGAAGTGTTTTGGACCGCGTTGGATAGTCGCACTCGTAAAGATGTCATCGGTTCTAATTTTCTTGTCTTCTTCCTCTGACAACAGAAAATCGGTTTGTTGTTTGATTGATGACTTCAGTTTCTCTGTATATTCTGAAAATCAAAACACAACAATTTAACACCAAAAAGACAGGAAGAAAAGGCAAGAGTAAAACAGGTTTTTTTCCACTAGTTTATTTAACTATGGGTATTTTTCAAAATTTATTATCCATCTATTGATCTATATCTTCATTTATCTATTTATCATTTATCTATTAATCAATTGATGCAATCACTTTATTCATGTTTTATGCATTCATTCTGTATTAATTTATTAAGAGAGAATTCTTTTCGTATTCAAGCAGTGAGCGGCAAAAGCTATTTTCTTGAAGAAATTAGGCTGTTGTACAAGGCTAACATCTTGTTATTCAGAGAGTTTAACTTGTTTGGGAGTGGAGATGACCGATGAAAGTGGAATCAAAGTGTTAATCCAAAGCAAAACTTTTATTAGAAAATGAGGTTTAGGCCTTCATTTGCTTATTTCCCATATATTTTCTATAACAAAAAAGCCTGACAAAGCAACATTCTAACACAAATGCAACAAACCATCTTTGTACAATTGAAAATACCGCTTCAAACAGGCATTTTAATGACAACAATAACAACAACAACAATAATAATGATAATGTTAATAATAATAATAATAATATATAAAGTTAGACAAGTAACTGTAGTTTTTGACTTCTTAGGCGCTCACTACGAAATTCTAAGTAGAGAACTGAACGTGTTATTTGGACAGCAAGTAGCTAGCCTATAACCATAGAACGCTCTCAGAAATGAATTATTTCACAGAATTGTGAAATTGTTAAACCTTTTATGTGTTCGTAGTTCTAATTAAGAGAGACTAATTTTAGTTTTGAAGAACTGAAAGTTGATCTTAGCTTCATGTACTATACCGTTTACTCAATTGATAACTTTATTTTATCTTCAATTTTTTTCCTGTTTTATATCATACCCATTTTATAGTTTATTGAAAATTTATTTTATTTTATTTTTTATTCATTACTTTTATAATAATGTCCACATTGCCTAGGCTAAGCCCGCAAAGATGTCGATACATTTTAGTGAGATTTTATCAATAAAGTTCCCCATAACAATAATAATAAGCACAAATTCAACATACGTTTTCAAATGCGCTACTAAATCCTACAGTATATAAAAACCTATAGCCTATAAAATTAAACATCTAAAACTGCTAAAAAGAAAATTATGAAAACAATAATAAATAATATTAATATTCAAATAGAAAATCCTATTTAAACTACTTAATGTTAAAACCTACTCTTCGCTGATTAAGAAAATAATAATAATAAATAGTATTGTTAGCCATTGGTACACATATATTTCTGGAATTCAAGCAAAAGTTATTTATCATAGTACAAGGTCTTGAGTGTTAATCCAAAACAAAAATTGGGATCAAAACTCATACCAAAGTCTAGTTTTTGGCGCTTTTTGCCATTATTGCTCATTATTGAAAAACGTTTTCTCTTAATGTATTAATTTATTTATGCAATCATCCATTCATGCATTCATTCATTCATGCATTCATTCATGCATTCATTCATTCATTTATCCATGCATTCATTTATTCATTCATTCATCCATGCATTCATTTATTCATTCATTCATTCATTCATGCATTCATTCATTCATTCATGCATTCATTCATTCATGCATTCATTCATGAATTTATTGATTTATGCATATATTTATCCATTATTAATATTATCAAATATCCATTTATTAATGTATGTAATATAATCATTCATAAATTCATTTCTAGGGGGAATTTCGATTATTTGAGTATTAATATATTTCTAGATTCAAAGAGTGAATGATGAAGCAACGAAAAAATGGCAATTGAATTTGTGAAAAAATGTATTCAGTCCACAAAGATGTAGAAATTAAGAAAATGACAATTTTGAGAACTTATCTTTTTAATCCATGATGAAGGTTTTTTCTAAAATCTTGACCCATACATTAATGTGCCTATGCCAACTTTGGTAAGGTTTGAGTAAAACGAAAAGACATTTAAAAAAAAGATCCTAGCCATAATTGGCCTTCACCCCTAGGCCTTTTCAGCTGGTATTTTAAAATACCTTGAAACATGGCTCACTTTAAAAAAAAGTTTGACATTTACTAAGCAACCTTTTACTCTCTTTGAGTTGGGGAGATGGATGGGATAATTGAATGGAAAACAGTTTTACATTTACTAAGCAACCTTTTACTCTCTTTGAGTTGGGGAGATGGATGGGATAATTGAATGGAAAACAGTTTTACATTTACTAAGCAACCTTTTACTCTCTTTGAGTTGGGGAGATGGATGTGATAATTGAAAGGAAAGTGTAAGATTAAGAATTTCCGCAGACTAGAGGCCCCGCAGGCGCCATAAATATTTAACATCAAGAATCAGTCGAGCGTGCATCATTAACTTGTAAGTAGTTTCCTTTCTTTTTCTTTTTCCTTTTTATTTGCCCCTTTTGTGAAGCTTATTAATTATAAGTTGTTTGTTGTAGCGAATCGTATAATCATTAATTCATTCGAAGTTAATGTCATTGATCATTGACTTTGGTTATCGAAATCGCCGAAATCACCTAAACTAGAAGATGTACGACCAGGATGGAAGAGATTTGGATGAATTTGGTGAAGATTTAAGAGAGAGATTTGAGAGATTAAAATCAGTCCACGAGCAAGTACATGAGGAATCGCACGTGCGACACAGGGAGCCCAACCAGAAATTCCAAAAAATCAAGGGAGCAGTGTCAGCAAAACCAAGCGTAGAGAATGGTGGAAAAAAGGTGACATGGCCATCATTAACGCAAGATGTAGTTGGTTTTGGTGCTGAACAACGAGAGCCCGATGTTAGAAGATCTTCGAGAGTTAGAGAACCAAAGAAATTTGGCGAAGAAGAAGTCAGAGCCGAACGAGCGATTCGGTATAGACGTAGTAGATCAGGATATCTTGGAGAGTTGAGGAAGAAGTGGAACAGAGTACAAGAATTGATGAAGAGCCCTGAAGTCGACGTGGTAACACTAGAAGATAGTGTCCAAAAGTACAATGAAGCGTTCAGGAAGTTTGTCGATGCCCACGAGATATGTATGGAGATTGAAGATGACGAAGAGAGGAGAACACTGTTAATGGATAGTTATGAAAACCAAAGAGACATGAAGTGGCAGATAGAAAACTTGTTGAATGAGTGGAGAGCCAACAAGCAAAGACCAAAGTCCCCATCCGAATCTGGATTCAGTCGTGCTTCTTGTTCGTCTAGTATAAAAGACAAAACGAAATTTATGGAAGAAGCGAGACTTAGAGTAGATGCGCTGAAGCAGAAACAAGATTTAGATCGCCAAATGGAGCAGGTAGAGAAGCAAAAGGCAGAACTTAGCAGAAAAATCGAGCTGATAGACGCGGAAACCCAGGCGAAGCAGGCTGCTCTAGAATTGATGTTAGAACAATACGTTACGGAAGAAAACGTTGAACATTCCCGTTGGGAAAACGAAAACCACATTGAGATTACGCCCCAGTTCAGCCGCCCACGGCCTCAATCCCAATTGAAAAGAGATGACCAGTATTCCAAGAAAACTTTCGTACCTGTAGTGACTAGTGAATTCGCGATGAAAGGTACGTACATGCAGGTTCCTGATCCACTTCCATCGTGTCACCACACCATTCCCAGTGTTTATACTAATTGTTGTTATACGAGCCCGAAAATGGCGTCGACACCCGTTACCCTTACAGAGAAACTCACTAGCTCGCCGCAAGTGAGCCAAGGGATGGCGCTGAGAGCATCGACGTCGCCATATGTTCCAGCCGTTCAGAATCCAACGCCGACAGAGTTTCGTCCCTCGTATACCCCTCCATCGTTACCCAGAGAAAGTTCCATGGTAGACGCTTGGACGACGATAGCGCAAGCGATCAAACAAGGTCCGTCCCTACCGAAAGTGGAATTAATGAAGTTTAGTGGAGATCCCCTGGAGTACGCAGAGTTCGTTACGAATTTCAAGGATAACATCGAAAGTCAAGTGTCGGACGAGTCGCAGAGACTTACCTGTTTACTAGCACAATGCGTAGGAAAGGCGAAGGAAGCAATTAGAAGCTGTGTGAACCTCCCGGTTTGCGAAAGATACGTTGAAGCGTGGCGAACTCTACATCAGAACTTTGGACAGCCGCACATGGTAGCTGAATCTCACAGGAGACTGAAAGAGATTCTGATCAGAAGAGCTGACGCTAGCAGCCTGATGGAGTTCGCGAGGAAGCTGGAAGACGCAAGGAGAGTGCTTACTAACATGGGTTTCAGTTATTCAAGTCGCTTGGACAACGAAGAGACCATAGTCATGCTGATGAGAAAACTGCCAGACGAAGGCTTAAAGAGGAAATGGGCCGACAAGGCTGGAGATCTTATCAAGATAAAGGGCAGAGCTGAGTATGCAGACTTCGTCCAGTTCGTTAAGAATACAGCGGACAGAATTAACAACAGATACGGACAGGAACTAAGGGTGACTTCCTCGACGACGGAAAAGGAAAGAAGAGATCCAAAGAAAGAAAGATCTGACCAAATATATAAAGTCACGACCTTAGCAGCCGTTCAAAGTGATCAGAGCCAATGCCTATCTGCGATCGCTCACAAATGCCCACAATGTTCAGGACCTCACGGAGTTTGGAGATGCTGGAAATTTAAAAGCTCTTCTCTAAAAGATCGTCTTAAGACGGTGAAGCAACACGGTCTTTGCAGAGCCTGCCTTGAAGAAGGACACTGCGCCAAGTCGTGTACAAAGGGATTCAAGTGTAGAATCTCAGGGTGCGGTAAGGAGCATCACTACTTGATTCACATCGAAGACAGCGAAGGAGATCGCGTGAAAGACAACAGCAATTCAACTCGGAAGAGCGTCGAGAAAAATGTACAAGTAAGAGAGGCGACATCAGGGAGTCAGGAAAAAACAAACTCAGTAAAGACAACAACTAGTCAGTCAACGCCTTCGACCGTCTACCCAAATGCTATAGCAGTAGAGCCAAGTGATCCCGTCACAGTCAGCGCACTAGAAGTTTGCAGACCGAAAGTATGCTTCAAGGTTGTACCTGCCAAGGTCAGCACCCCTCAGAGTGACAAGCAGATCATCACATATGCATTCTTTGACAGTGGTTCGGACGCAACTCTCTGTATGGAGAGCTTAATAGACGAATAAGAGATCAAAACCAAGAGGCAAGCAATATTTACGATGTCTACCGTCAGTTCGCAGGAAAGGAAATGCGGATATGAAATAGACTTAAAAGTAGAATCTTTGGCTGGAGACGCACACTTCCGTTTAGAGAACGTACTGACCACGAGACATCTTCCTGTTCTGCCGAAGCATGTGGCGACCAATGAAGAAATAAAGAAATGGCCACACCTTAAAGATCTTACCCTAAGAGAAATCGACAGAAGAAGGGTAACCATCCTCATCGGTAGCGACCGTCCAGATATTATAGGGAAAGAACTGGATAGAAGAGAAGGTGGTAAGGGAGAGCCTTTTGCGGTGAAAACCCCCTTCGGTTGGACTGTCTATGGACCTATAGTAGAATCTACAGAAAGTCAAGTGAATGTGAGTCTTACTAGCACCGAACACGAGAAGCTAAACCTTCAAATAGAACGCATGTATAACGACGAGTTCGGGAACTCTTATAATGACGCAGATGAAGGTATGTCCATCGAAGACCACAGAGCGAAAGATATTATGGACAAATCAGTAAAGTTAATTGACGGACATTATCAATTAAGACTTCCATTTCGTCAAGATCGCCCGATTCTTCCAGATAGCCGAGCGACCGCGGAAAGAAGATTAGAATGGTTGAAGAAAAGGATGCAGAAAGATGAAAAATTTAAAGAGAAGTACAATCAAGTCATGGAAAAGTACAAAAGTGAAGGTTCTTCGAGGGAAGTGCTGGAAGAGGAACTCCATAACCTGAACCCAGTATGGTACTTACCTCACCATGCAGTTTGGCATCCGAGGAAACCAGAGGAACCGCGAGTAGTGTTTGATTGCGCCGCCAAGAGTGGAGGTACTTCATTGAATGAACAGTTACTTCAAGGACCAGAGAATACAAGTCCGTTGATCGAAGTAATCCTAAGATTCAGAGTGAACGAAGTTGCTGTGGCAGCAGATATTAAGAGAATGTTTCATCAAGTCCACGTAGTGCCAGAGGACCGCGGCGCATTGTGTTATCTATGGTGGCCAAACGGAGATTTAACTAAAGAACCCAAAGTTCACCAAATGCTCGTACATATATTTGGTGCAACATCATCGCCGAGCATCGCTGGATATGCACTGAGAAGAACCGCAAAGGACAACGAGCACGACTTCATGCCAGAGAGCATCGATGCTGTGTATAAAGATTTTTACGTTGATGACTTGTTGAAATCATTTGCTGATGTTGATCGAGCTATACGAGTGAGCAAGCAGTTACAGACCTTGCTAGCTAGAGGAGGATTCAAGTTAACAAAGTGGATGTCCAGTCATCGCCAAGTTTTGTCAGAATTTCCAGTAGAGGAACGCGCACCAGCGATCAAGGACTTAGATTTAGCGTCAGAAAGTCTACCTGTAGATAGAGCCCTGGGAATCCACTGGGACGTAGAACAAGATACCTTTAACTTAGTTACGAGTAGCAAGGCACATCCGGAGAATCGAAAGGGCGTCCTGTCATCAGTTGCAACTGTTTATGATCCCCTCGGGATTGCAAGCCCTCTTCTCCTACCTGGTAGAGAAATAAATCAAGAACTTTGCCATAGGAGATATGACTGGGACGAGAATCTCCCACCAGATATACTTGCCAGTTGGATAGAATGGAAAAAAGGACTTGCAAGTTTGAAAGATCTAAGTATTCCACGTTGCTTCAAACCAAAGAACTTTGGTACTGTAGTGAGGGCGGAGCTCCACCATTTTGCCGACGCTTCACAAGAACATGGTTACGGAACGGTTTCCTACCTGAGACTGATAAACAAAAGAGGTCAGATTCATTGTAGCTTTGTGATGGGAAAGTCTCGTGTTAGACCTTTGAAGAGCACAATGACCGTACCCAAGCTGGAACTTACAGCCGCAACCCTGCTTGTTCAGATGAATAAGTTGATTGTCAGAGCGTTGCAAAGAAGACTCAGGATCGACAACGTCAGTTATTGGACAGATTCTGTTATCGTTCTTAGATACATCTTCAATGAAGTGAGAAGATTTACCACCTTCGTCGCAAATCGTGTTGCCATTATTCGACAAGAATCGGTTCCAGAACAGTGGAAACACGTAAGATCCGAGCTTAATCCAGCTGATTATGCTTCAAGAGGGATCAAGGCAACAGAATCAAGAAAGCTGCAGATATGGAGACAAGGACCAGAGATTTTGTGGACGGAAGAAGAAGAATGGCCTCCACAGCCACCAGAGATATCGGCAACATTGTCAGAAACGGATGAAGGAGTTAAGAAGGAGAAAGTGACAGTCGGAGCAACGACGCTGCAGAAGGACTTTTGGGACTCACTGTTTCGCAAGTACTCGACCTGGAACAGGCTAAGAAGAGCAGTTGCATGGCTCATCAGAGCTGTTCGTAAGTTGATTGAAGCTTGGCCGCGTAAAGCTGAGCGCGACAACGCCAAGAGCTTGCGACCCAGTCAGGAGATTCATCCAGAAGGAGTCGTTCTTAAACACTCAAGACAGTGAAGTAGGAATCTTGAGCAAGGAAGTCAAGGAACGATTCATCCACCTGAAGCCAATTTTAGAAGACGGAGTGATTCGGGTAGGAGGGAGATTAGATCGTTCATATCTGTCCTATGATGCGAAGCATCCCATCATCTTGCCTGGAAAACATCCAGTAACAGAGCTGATAATACGTCATTATCACTATCGCAATGGTCACGTTGGAACCAATCAAGTATTAGCCGAGATACGACAACGTTTTTGGATAGTAAGTGGAGTGTCGTCGGTTGGAAGAGTCTTACGCAAGTGCCACGAATGCAGGCGTCAGAATGCTAGGATGGGAGAACAGATTACAGCTCCACTACCTGAAGTGAGATCGTCTTCGGACGGACAAGAACTAGTCTATCCGTTTGCCGCAGTCGGCTTAGACTACTTTGGACCGCTGTACGTCAAAATTGGACCAAATACAAGATCCAAGAGAGATCCTGCCTTGAACAAGCGATACGGTTGCATATTCACGTGCCTGAGGTACAGAGCAGTCCACATCGAGGTGGCACAAGACTTATCTACTGATAGTTTTATCAACGCAGTGATACGTTTCGTTAGTAGACGTGGACCCCCAAGAATCATATACAGTGATAACGGCACTAATTTCAAGGGAGCAGAGTTAGACGTCATCAAAGCAATGAAGACGTGGAACCAAGATCGGATACAGAACGAGCTGAATCAAAGAGATGTACAGTGGAAGTTCAATCCTCCCGCAGCGAGTCACCAAGGTGGCGTTTGGGAACGTCTTATCCGATCAGTCAGAAGAATTCTACACTCCATGTTAGGAGAGCGTCTTGTAAATGATGAAACGCTTCACACATTCTTAACAGAAGTAGAAAAGATCATGAATGACAGACCCATAACGAACGTCTCAAGTGATCTCCGAGATTTGGAGGCACTCACACCAAACCACATATTGCTACTCCGCAAGAACACATCCCTAACCCCAGACTAGATAAAGGATGTCGACAAATATAAAGCAAGATGGAAGCACGCCCACCTGTTAGCAAACGAGTTCTGGCAGCGATGGACAAAAGAATACCTGCCGATGCTGCAAGAGCGACAGAAATGGCTACGAGAAAAAGCTAATTTCAAGGTTGGCGACTTAGTCCTCTTAGCAGATAAGAATACCCCAAGAGGTCAATGGCCAAAGGCATTGATTCAACAGACAATGCCGGATAACGACGGAGTTGTAAGACAAGTGATCGTGAGGACGGCCGATGGAGAGTACCGCCGAGACGTGCGAAAGCTTTGTATGCTAGAAGAAGAATTGTTGAAGACCAAGACTGAAGCCGAGGACCAAGCAAGAAGCAGTCCGCAGAAGAAAGACTAGCCACAAAAGTGAACACGAAGGAATGAAAGCATTCGAGACTTGAACTGTTTATAATTAAGTTACAAGAGACGTTAAAAGTGTTAAGTAATTTAGTAAATGATTGTGTTTAGATGGGCAGAAAAGACCCAGAATAGTCTTTGGCGGGGGAGCGTGTAAGATTAAAAATTTCCGCAGACTAGAGGCCCCGCAGGCGCCATAAATATTTAACATCAAGAATCAGTCGAGCGTGCATCATTAACTTGTAAGTAGTTTCCTTTTTTTTTTCTTTTTCCTTTTTATTTGCCCCTTTTGTGAAGCTTATTAATTATAAGTTGTTTGTTGTAGCGAATCGTATAATCTTCCGCGTAATTGTCGAACAATTGTCAAGCTGGAGCTAATAAATACGTATGTTGGAGTCAATGTGTACGAAGGCTCGACTATTTATGTAGTTGGAGACTACAGAAAGCAAATGGAAATCTTTAAAATATTAAGATGAATTAATTTTTTTATAATAACTTACAAATTTAGCACGTGCTGATTGGTTATTTTTTATCATCAATAAGAGGACAGACAGAAAAAGCAGACGTCAACGAGCATGTGCTCTTTCCGTTGGTTGTTTTGATCGCTAAAAATGAGAAGTTTTTATCGTTTTTGTTATTGTTAAAAACAAATAGACATCAGAAAAACTGCTGTCTATTTGTGAAATTTCTTGCTAAAAAATCATATCCTGTGTTCATGATATACACCATAATATTTAGCTACTTTTGATTACATCCCATTTTATTTTATTAATTTTTATTGATCTCTTTACAAGACATACATAAAAGTTTTAGTTTGAAACATAAAACTGTATTCCCAAGTGATTGATCAAAATACAGAAACCATTAGGGGTATACTAAATGATTATACTGAAAGCTACAATTGTACACACCTTTGGCCTGTGAAGCATCTGCTGAAATTCTTTTCACTCTCTTTCGAAGAACTGTCTGCTCCATTACTTCCCGCTCTTCAAGTGCTCCAATAAATTTTTTTTCCTCTTCAGGGTCCATTGTATCTATTTTCATCCTCTCAATCTCTGGTTTGTAATGAGGTCCACCCAGTCTCACCAACACATCTGAGATCTCACTCCAGTATTTCTCAAAATCATTGTCACTAACAGCTGTTTCTGTGATGTGGCCATAAAAATCATTTCTATAATATTTGACTCGAGCCAAATCAGCCTCTCTACTCTGGTCTATAGCAACAGGAGGCTTGTCCCATCCTGTTGCTGGGGGTGTTAAACCACATATATTACGCAGTAGAACAAATAACAGTGTGATGTCAAAATCTGCTGAAGTGACAGGTGTACTTCGGCTAGCAGGATAGAGTCTGTCCCATTGTCGTTTGTTTAGAATCCTCTTTGCTCTCAGTAGCTTTAGAGTAGAATGCACTGTTGTACTGAGTAGTGTCCTGTGAAGGGAGCTTGGTGAATGGATCGAGTCAAATACATCTCTTAAGACATGTGTTCCACCATCAATCAATAACTTAGAAAGGCGAACAAAGTTTAGATTTTCTTTACTTGAAGATGGCCAACTGGTTGCCATATCAGGTTTATCTCTGTTGAATAACAAGTTGAAAATAAACACTTTTGTTCCAGGAAAAAAGGTTGGGGAGGGGAGGGTCAGTAAAGTTTTATTCAAGGAGTGAGGTCAGCTGTGTATGTGGACTTAACCAAACTGGATAAAAATGTTTTTTTTTTTTAATGAATGCAGTTGGATGATAACATATAATAACCACGATGAGGATTACTATTAACAATTATTCCCTGAAGGCAAAGTGAATACAGTGCAGTCCATAAACATGTGTACATTTGACCGCGGGCAAATCAAGAGCAGATCGCACCACGTGCTCGCGATTTGCACGCGCTCTGCACGCGTTTTGACCGCAAAATGATTGCACCTTTCTCTATTGTTGTTCGCAATTTGCTCGCAATTTGCTCGCAATTTGCTCGCGATCACAGCGTGCTCGCGTGCATGGTGCGCGAGAAAAATCATGAAAAGCTAAATATTATGGCGCGCGGAATGGTTCAAAATTGTCATTTTGATGTAATTGAATATTTGTTTGTCAATTGCGTTACTTCGTTTGAATGTGTCAACTTATCAGTGCATTGCAGTACACAAGCACATTCCATATGTTTTTTTTGTCTATCAATTCTAAAAAAAATAGTCAATTGCGAAAATTCGGTCGATTTACAATAGCTCTAACTCGGTCAATTCAGCAAAAAAAAAACTCGGTCAATTCAGCAAAAAAACTCGGTCAATTCAGCAAAAAACTCTGTCGATTCAGTTGAAACATACGCGTTCCAGTTGACTGACTTCTAATGTTTCGGCAACCAATGAGAACATGTTTTAGTGTCGGGTGTTGACGCTTAGGCGATAACGACGGTATTTTGAAGTTAACTCGAAGAAATACTTAGAAAGTCGTTGAAAATTAAGACCTGTCCATTTTAGCAAAATTAGACTGATTTTTGTCCTAATTTCAAAGGCTCCAAACACAATGTTTTCAAGTCACGGGGCGGATTCTTCTAAAAACAAGCATTATTCACAAGCTTGTTTGGACCGCTGTGGAAATTTCCCCAAACTAATTTTGATAGAACTTTTAAGATCCATATTAACTTGCTTAGAATCCGAAGTTTTGAAAGATTCCGAATTATAGCACAAGTAGAATTTATTTTTTGAATTTGTGTGCTGGAGCGTAGTTTTTGCAGACTGAAATTATAGCGAGTTTGACGGACCTCTAAAAAAATAATAAACAAACCCATGAGCCTAAAATGGCATGAAAATGTTTAAGATTAGTTGAAGAACAAATATCTCAAATTAAAAAGGCTGGAAAATGTGTTGCGACTTTACAGGATAAGGTTAAAGAGACACCTAAGATGGCTTTCATTTCGTACCGTCTTGGGCCCGATAACACGGACGGAGCGTTTATTCGATTTTTCTCAGCGATAAGATTTGTTTTGAAGAAATAAAACCCATCACGTTTACTTACTCACTAATACCTAACTCTGAACTCTGCTGTTGCCGCACCTTGCTCGGACAGTCCCTCTTAAAATCTTAAACGGAAAACGGCTTCCTGAAACTTTTGAAACTTGCCAAGACAGCCAACTCATTTACACAGAGTCCTTTGTTCGATCGATGATCAAAACTGTTGACAAACAGACAATATCAACCCAGCTAAACTGCTTGGAATCCAAATTCTTACTTCATTATTCTACAAGCACTATCCTATCTGGTTATTTTGGTCAAATAAGGTTTTTACGCGATTTCAAATCATACTGTTCCAATATCAACTCTTCCATGATCAAAGCTGTGTGTTGTAGAACCTTACAGTAAATCTTATCTAGAACATACTAAGAGATCTACTATATCACACGTAACTAATGTATTTATACACTGATTGATACAAATTAACACGTATAACTTACTTGAAATGCGAAGAGAAGGAAAACAAGAACTAGTACGAGACGCTTGCTTACTTCTTCACCAGAAGCAAACAGGAAATGCAAATCAAACAAGAAAGATAACAGCACAGGGAACCCGGTAATATTTGTTTTAGCTTCTTTTGAAAAAGTGACCTTGCTCTTCGTGGGTTTCCTGGGTTTCCTATCCTAGGAATAGGCCTAAATCGGGTTTAAATTTTCTAATCGCGGTTTAGTTAATCTGTGGTTTAATTATCGTTGTGCAAAAATAAATTAGATTAGTGGGTAGCCTGCAAAGCAGGCGTTCTTGTAGGTTTGGGCACAGGTAGCCCAGGCTTACCGTTAGTGTTGAACAACTGTGTCGATCGACAGACAGACAGACCAAGATTATATGGGTATCATATGGGTAGTTTTGAATCTCATTTTTACGCATTAAAATAATTAAAATCAAATAAAACGTCCACCGTGTGTTGTTGATATATTGAACAACCCCAAGGTTTAATTACAGCTCATTTCGTTCGGGTTTAGATGACGCTTGCAATTGGATTTCTAAGCTATAAGAAATGCTCATCGTGATCTTTTTTCTAAGTAGGAAACAAAATTTCTTTATCTTCTATATCTTTTACCACGCCATATTGAATCAATCCTAGAGTTCATTGCGCACTCATTTCCTAGAAAACGTGAGACATTATTGAGAATCGTTTTTAAAGCTTTATTTTTATCATTCTTGAAATGCTTTTACAAGTCTAGAAATAATCAGACTCACAAATAGTTTAATCGAAAAATTTTCTTCTCCCACAAAAAAAACAAAAACAAAAAAGAGAAATGGCGTTCGACTCGGGCTATTTTTAAACGTCTCTTCCTCGTTCCTAGTCTTCATCATTCCTCAATTATACAGGAAGCCCAATTAACTGGATCTACACATTGCCCTATTTCATAATTCCGTCACAGCTTGTTTACATGAGGGACAGAATCACCGAGAACAATGAGAATTTCGACAAAATATTCTTTCTATCCGAAAGTTTGGCTTCAAATTGTCCAGTTTCCATATATGTTATGTGTCAAGGATTATCCTTCGACATTAATAGTATTTTGTTGTTATTCTTCCTTCCTCTGTTTTGTAAATGCAATTTATTGTATTTTTGTCATTCTGTCCCCCTCTGGCGACCATGATCCTTAGCGTTAAAACAATAGACTGTTTTGATGTGACGTCATTATGAAATAGGGCAATTGCGTCGCGTTATAGAGTGCAAACAATTAATCCGTGAAACACTAATAGGCCATTTGCATTATGGCGTCATTTACTACCACTACCAGACTCCATTGCACACTGTCTTTTGTTCTGTTAATTAGCACCAATTGTCTCACTATTCCCATGAGGAACTACAAATTTGAATAAGAAAGAAAATTCACGAAGCATTTTGGTAGTGGTAGTAAAATGACGCCAATGCATTTGCATTACTAAATAGTACAAAATAGTGTTAATTAAACAATAGAAAACGATGAAATTTTCATGAAATTGGGCTATTAAGTATTGCTAAAGTTTCACGGATTTACTGTGGTCACTCTATTATAAAATGATTCATTTAATAATTTCGCTGTTTTCTAGTGAAATTACTGAGTAAATTATTTCTAAATGTTTGAAAATTCAGCAGACTGGACGAGTCTTTAGCTTGAAGTTCAAAATTTCTTTTATGAGGAAGATTCTATTGAATAAACCACAGGTAGCCCAAGCTTGGTTTCTGTGGTGTCCTGTTATAAGGAAATTTATGGGGAATCATCAAAACGTGAAATAAAGCCTCGAAATTTTACCTAATCATTGAGAAATAGCACTTCTTTCGCTCTGCGTGGTTATTTTTTGAATTTAGCCCGTTTTAAGATTTTTTTTTACCCACCACTAATTTCTTAGTGGTGGGTAAAAAAAAAATCTTAAAATTATTTCTCAATGATTAGGTAAAATTTCGAGGCTTTATTTCACGTTTTGATGATTTTATTGAAATTTTTGATGATTCCCCATACATTTCCTTATAACAGGACACCACAGAAACCAAGCTTGGGCTACCTGTGAATAAACCTTTTCGGTCTCGGTTGGGGTAGAGGGATTTTGATTTCTTTTTTACTGACTTTAAAATGTGAACTCGAGGGACAACAGCTTTAAAAACCCGCGAAATTACTAGAATTTAATAGCACGAAACAGTAAAAATCCTCTTGTTTTCTATAGCACTAATTAGTTTTTTTACGGGTTTTTGTGTGCACTGTATCCCTCTATGGGACCTCACAATTGGTCAATAACCTAGGTATTCGTTCTATCAAACAAGGTTATTGTTGTTTTGAAGCAGTGTGTCCAGCAGGTTTTTATGTTCAACATCTTGTCCTGTAAGTAACCAAACTCATTTTTGTTACTGTCATAATAATGACTTTATTCAGCTCGAGTTCTGACCAAAGGTAAATGAAGATGGGACTGATACGTTCTGGAAAGTGAATCCTCCTTGTGCTTCAATACGCTTCGACTCTGAAAAACATTAAAAACAAAGGTGTTACGGAGGTGTACTACCTTTTAAGGTGGTGTTACACGGGACAACTTGCAACCCCGATTTTTCATGCAACGCTATTGCGCCATTTGTGTGTCGATTTTTTGCGACATGTTACACGGGAACAACTTTTATTTATTTATTTTATTTATTTTTATTAATTTATCAGGCTTCAACCACATAAACATTTAGTGGTATGGTCCGTACAAAAGAGCATGACTCCAAACAAAGTGCGGCCACAATATGATCACATAATAAGTAGAATATTATTACAAATGGCGTATGTTATGATGACATATAATAGTTGATAGTGTGATAATATAAATGACAATGACTGACAAATTAGTGAACTTATAATTGACTTGATGTAAATAAGAAAAAGATATGAAAATAGAATCATATAATATATTGAGACATGTCATAATGATATGCTAAGTTAAGTTCAGTAGCAAAATAATGGTTTGCTAGTAATGTCATTCGTAGTACAGCATTTAGGGCAGATTGATTTCCATGTCTTATAAGTGTCTATGCAGTAAGTGTTCAACAGACTTTTCGCGCAACATTCTCTTTAGTATTTAGTCCCCCTCCCCGGAAATCCTCGTTAACAGGCTATCTAATAATCTATTAAGCAGCCTGTTGTAAAAGTATCTAATACATGTTTTTTCTTAACTAATTTTATAGGCCCTGACAAACGGTCCCAACATTTGACCCAGCACTTTAATCCAAAATTGTTGGAAAACCATGATAAAACAGTCACAACATTCAGCCCAAAAAATGTTAGATAAATGTTGGGTCAAATGTTTGGACCGTTAGTCAGGGTCTTATGAAGCAGCCAATTATCAACATTTCATAGAGAGAACCCACCCCTCCCCCACTAATACCTAATTTAGCAACCCACCTTTATTCAAGATCTACTTAACACATTCGTAAGGGTTACCACTTAACAGAGTGTTACATTCATGTGTATGTAAGAAAAAGTAAGGCATTTTATCCTACCTGCTGCTGCAGTTCTTTGGTCAGCGTTCATAAACACTTGCTGAAGTTCGTTATTTTGTTCTTTGGTCAGCGCATTCATCATGGCAGCATACCATTGGGGGTCACGTGACTGAAGCGCTAAAATGAAGTGGAGGATAAAGTGTAAGTGTAGAGGACTGACAAAATTGGATGAGGCTGTATGCCGAGTCCTATTTGGCAGTCAGAGGAATTTTTCGAGTCTAATTATTTCTTGATTGGGGAGCAAAAAATCCCATTACCTATTAATTATATAGCTGCCTAATTAATCCCATATCAACAAGACCTGTCCAATTAAGAAAATAATTGGACAGTTACCTCTATGGGATGAATGAGAAGCTGTATAATAATAATAATAATAATAATAGTTATTATTATTATTTTACTTTGTACAGATATATTTGTTATTTTATATTCACAATCTCTTTATTATTATTATTATTATTATTATTATCAAAATTCTTTTCACATGCAACTTGTGTCACACACTTGATTATAATGAAGCGATGAATAATAAATAAATAAAGAATAATGAAATAATTATAAATAAATGATCATTGCGAGACAAGTTCAGGGGCTGACCTAGGATTTTGTTGAGGGAGAGGTGCTGCACACAAAGTTAACATAGGGAAGGGTGGAGGGGTGCGCATCCTCTGCACCCCTACTATGCATCCACCCCTGGAGTCGTAGAAGGGATGTCCTTCCCTAGGGCAAAGACTTGTTCTGCCCTGTTCCCAAGTCTTCCCATCATGCATTGCAACTTTACCTAGTAGGGTTGATTTAAATGCCATATATTCATCCATGCTTTCTTCGTCTATTGCTGTTGTGTATCCTTCAAGGGGTGTCTCCTCTTCATCGTCATCCTCATCTTCATCGGTAAGGTGGTCTGATGCCTACATCAACGAAGAATCAAAATTACATTTAATCATTTTTTTCTGCGCTATAATACAATTTATAATACTACAAAATTACTCGATTCTGATTGGTCAAAAGGAGTAAAATTATATCCCAAATTGTACTCTGTAGAGTCCCAATTGACCTAATTCACTATGTTGCACTGCTTGTTTATGTGGGAGATAAATCCAATAGAAAATTTAACTAAACTTGCTCCTAGTCAAACAGTTTAATCTAAAATGGCCTGGTTTTCAGATATAATATGTGTTATTATGTTACTAAAAATATTCTGAGCGTTTGCTGGCTATTTTACTTCTCTTCGTGGATTGATACAGGATTTAGAACATTTTTCAGTTAGTTTGCATTGATTTGACCCCGTCTAACGACCATGATCCTTTGCATTAAAAAAATAGATTGTTGAAGATTGTTTTGATGTGACGTCAAAGTGAAGTAGGGTAATTAAGTTGCGTAATTTTGTTGAGTGTATTATAAACAAAAAAATCACACAATCTTCTCATACAATTAGGAATTTATAGATACTCGTGATGTTTTGAAAGTTCTCAAATTGAACTCTCCTAAAAGCTCGTTCTTTTATGAAAACTCTCAAAACATCACGAGTACTTTTAAATTCCGAATTGTACTCGAGATCGTGCGATTTCCTGTACAAATCACTGAAGAAGTGACGGAATAACCGTAGTGAAAGATTTCCTGATTCCAAAACCGCAAACCTCTGCCGTTTGACAAATAAAAAACATTTACTGTGTTTGCACACGCTAATGCAAACCGAGATGTGAATGGGAGAATTCGAGAGCAGATCAGTGCAAACACGAGCCATAGGCTCTCGGCCAATCACAGCACGTGTACTATTTGAATTATTTTATAACAGCCAATAGACCTCGTCGGCTCGGGCGTAATGTTTTCCCATTTCAGATGTCATTCCCTTTGAAATAAAATTCTTTGCTTGAGTAGTATCCATATTCATGTGTCTTCTCATGTACAACCGTTAAACAAAGAAATGATACTCTAGGGAATGACACGTGGTCTTGATAATAAGATTCTTTGTTTGAGTTGTATCCATATTCATGTGTTTTCTCATGCGCAACCGTTAAACAAAGAAATGATACTCCAGGAAATGACACATGGTCTTGAGAATAAGATTCTTTGTTTGAGTTGTATCCATATTCATGTGTCTTCTCATGTACAACCGTTAAACAAAGAAATGATACTCCAGGGAATGACACGTGGTCTTGAGAATAAGATTCTTTGTTTGAGTTGTATCCATATTCATATATCTTCCCATGTGTAACCATTATACAAAGAAATGATACTCTAGGGAATGACACGTGGTCTTGAGAATAAGATTCTTTGTTTGAGTTGTATCCATATTCATGTGTCTTCTCATGTGCAACCGTTAAACAAAGAAATGATACTCTAGGGAATAACACTACATGCTCTTGAGAATACGATTCTTTGTTTGAGTTGTATCCATATTCATGTGTTTTCTCATGTCAGCCATTAAACAAAGAAATGATTCTAAATGACACTCTAGGGAATATTTTTTTATGTGGCCTAAAGTGGAGAACATTATTCCTAAGCTAAAGAGACATGTATAAGGAGGTTTGTGTATTATTGTGGTATAACTGCATCATAAAGTTTCTCCAAGAGAAAATGAACTAAGAGAAGGAATCACCGTGTCCCATCATGTGCACACTTTGATGCTATTTTTAGAATCATTGATGGTATTTTTAACTTGTTACCTTGCCTGCGCGATAACCATGCTTCTATTTTATGCCTCGTTTTAGGACACGAAAAGCTCCAAATTTCTTCACGTCCACGACAAAAACGCAGGCTTTGTTTACTGCAAGACTGGAAGCCACCTACCCTCAAGAAATCAACCAATCAGATTCCTCGCTCAAAATATCTCCAAGCTAAAAATAGCATCAAACTGTGCACATGATGGTTACAAGGCTATATAGGTAGGATTCCTTCTCTTAGTTCATATTCTCTTGGCTTCTCAGAGTCTTAGTCATACAAAATTTATTTTCCTTCCTTACTGTACCTTCTTTGCTAAGTTCTCAATGTACTCCACTTCATCTTCATTTATTTCATCCTCATCACTTTCTAGTTCATCTATAAAACATAGTAAAGCAAAATTGTAAATATTCTGTACAAAGTCGAGGCCACCTCTGTGCAATTGAGAGCTTGAAACTGGAGTATTGATTCATACTATATGTCTTGTATGTGTAGAGTTTACCTTCTTCAAATTCTTCATCCCCTTCATCACTATCTTCTTCTTCTCCTCCTCGGTCTGAAGTAAATAAGAAATAAACATCTTTTTAAAACAAGTTACTAACATCAAGATGCTCTTTTCATGTGAGTTAGCCGTGCCCTGACTCAGATCAGCCCAGAGGTTGTTTCAGGGTTTGATCTGTGAGTTAGCCATGCCCTGACGTAGATCAACCCAGAGGTTGTTTCAGGGTTCAATCTGTGAGTTAGCTATGCCCTGACTTAGATCAGCTCAGAGGTTGTTTCAGGGTTCAATCTGTGAGTTAGCCATGCCCTGACTTAGATCAGCCCAGAGGTTGTTTTAGGGTTCAATCTGTGAGTTAGCCATACCCTGACTTAGATCAGCTCAGAGGTTGTTTTAGGGTTCAATCTGTGAGTTAGTTATGCCCTGACTTAGATCAGCCCAGAGGTTGTTTCAGGGTTCAATCTGTGAGTTAACCATGCCCTGACTTAGATCAGCCCAGAGGTTGTTTCAGGGTTTAATCTGTGAGTTAGCCATGCCCTGACTTAGATCAGCCCAGAGGTTGTTTCAGGGTTCAATCTGTGAGTTAGCTATGCCCTGACTTAGATCAGCCCAGAGGTTGTTTCAGGGTTTGATCTAGGAGTTAGCCATGCCCTGACTTAGATCAGCTCAGAGGTCGTTTCAGGGTTCAATCTGTGAGTTAGCTATGCCCTGACTTAGATCAGCTCAGAGGTTGTTTCAGGGTTCTATCTATGAATTATCTATGCCCTGACTTAGATCAGCTCAGAGGTCGTTTCAGGGTTCAATCTGTGAGTTAGCTATGCCCTGACTTAGATCAGCCCAGAGGATGTTTCAGGGTTCAATCTGTGAGTTAGCCGTGCCCTGACTTAGATCAGCCCAGAGGTTGTTTCAGGGTTCAATCTGTGAGTTAGCCATGCCCTGACTTAGATCAGCCAAGAGGTTGTTACGGGGCTCGATGCTTGTCCTTTTTATCTCAGTTCCATATCTTATTTCTATCGACGCAAAGATTTGGAAGTCTCTGTTGTTGATGCTGGTTTGTTTGATATTCCACTCAAGCCAGGCACGTTTTGAACGAGTGTCTTCACGTAAGTATGTTTAGCTCTTATATCTGGTTAGAGTCGCAGCTCGTTGCTCGTTCCTTTAGGTTCTTTTTCATCATTTTTCCCTCAGCAAGAATCAGCTTCGAACAATTTCTAAGTCGGCCTGACGTCGAACACATTATTTTCCCATTTAAGACAACGTGTCATTCTCTATACTGAGAATAAGATTCTTTGTTTGAGTTGTATCCATATTCATGCGTCTTTTCATGTACAACCATTAAACAAAGAAATGATACTCTAGGGAATGACATGTGGTCTTGAGAATAAGATTCTTTGTTTGAGTTGTATCCATATTCATGCGTCTTTTCATGTGCAAACTTCAAACTTCAAACAATTTTACGAGGTCAAAGGTTCCACCATCTCATTGTTCTTTAATGTTCGAAAAGTGACGAGAAGTACGGATGAAATAGAAATATAGAAAAAATGTTTTACTTTGACTCGACATTGCACATCAGTAACTTTTAATAGTCTCCTTTCTTGATTTGAGGATTTTTTCCATGTTCTGTATTGGCTCCTGCTTCGTGAGCATGCTGGCTCACAGAACTATTTTGCTTGTTGTCTTTCCTTTCTCTAGATAAATGGAGAAAGCTCAACTGGGGACTAGTATGCTTTGAGGGTAAGGGCACCAAACCGGGTATCTTCAAACCTCGTTCCGAAGGATTTCTCGCAGCCGTAAAGCTCGTTCATTGGAGCGGCAAGATTGTCTGCGCATCTCGGGCGGGTCATGAAAGCAACTGGGGATGCCACAACTTTCCAAACATCGTAAACACCCCTTTGAATGTATTCATTACCGATGAAAGCAACCACATCCTCTTCCCAAAGGCTGGAGCAACGTAAGTAATTCATCGGCAATTCAGCCATAGATAAACATTTACTTGGTCAGTTGAGGTTGGTCCGTTGGTTTGTTATTTGGTAAGTTGGTAGGTTGGTTGGTCCCTTGGTAAGTAGGTAGGTTGGTCCCTTGGTAAGTAGGTAGGTTGGTCCCTTGATAAGTTGGTATGTTGGTCCCTTGGTCAGTTGGTAGGTTGGTCCCTTGCTCAGTTGGTAGGTTGGTCCCTTGGTCAGTTGGTAGGGATAAGTTGGTAGGTTGGTCTCTTGGTTAGTTGGTAGGTTGGTCCCTTGGTAAGTTGGTCCCTTGGTTGATCACCGGTAAGCAAATCGGTTGGATGACTTCAAATATTCAAATATACCTATTTCTTTGACAGATTTACCACAGGCGTCCACAGGAACGGCAAGTGGTTCAGCATCCCTGGATTTGACTCCAGATCAGAATACCTCGTTCTACAGCACGGCTTCAACGTCCCACTTTACGTTAGCCCTACATCCATCCTTAAACTATGGTACGGTGAAGATCTGCTGAATTACGCCGAGAGTGATAACAGTGGTCGCGTTTGCGCTAGTGTTTATGGATACTTTGTTTAAGCCTTTCTACAAAGATACCTTTAAGCAGCTTTGCGTATGGTAACACATGAATCAAATGCTGTTATAACGATGTAGTTAGTTTCGCTATTTTATAAAACCGTTCCGAGCAGTACTAAGGTTTTAAGAAATAAAAAAGTGCCTCAATGATAGCTGTGCCTCGGGACTATTCAACAAAACACTTTTGTACAATAGGACCAATGGCCCCATTTTCAAGTCATATTCAATTCACTAGCAGGGGGGTGTGAATAGGGGTATGGCAATTGCCAGGGCTCCCATGGATAGCAGAGTTTTAATTAGCTCTGAAGGGACTACCCTGGGTTTATTTACTTAGCTTATTTTTAAATAAAGGCTTCATTCATTCAATTCAAACCACTAGCAGGGGGTGTGAATAGGGGTTTGCAAATTCGTCGATCCGTTAGAATTAATGTCCGAATCTCTCAATCTCAATTTTCAAAAAAAAAAAAAAAAAAAAAAAAAAGAAAAGATAGTTGTATTATATTTTTGTCTCGACATTAAAAAAAATAAAATAACACATTTCTGAAGACGGTTTAGATCCGCGATCCGAACTTTATAATGAGTAAAAAAAAACCGGGCCACAAAAAAAGAATAAATCGACAATGATTTATATTGGCATAACATTAATTAAGCCCAAAGTAAAGACGTCTATTCAGTTTATTCTGCAAGAAAATAAGATGGTTTAGATCCGCGATCCGAGCTTTATGATGACCAAGAACCGAAATTCCGACCCCCTCCCCCTCCAAAAAAAAAGAAGACAAATCGGCAATGATTGAAAATGTTATAACATTTAGCCCAAAATAAAGAATTCTATTTAGTTTATTACAACTTTTTTTAATCCAGGGGGGCAAAGGGGAGCTGCTATATTGTTTTCCGTTGTGTTGACGGAAGAAACTCAATTAGCCCCCCCCCCCCTAAACTCAGTTAGCCCCCCCTAAAATTTTGGCTGGATCCGCCCTTGATCTCGTACCTGAATTTAGTGTTTATAACTGGTTGATCAAGAGAGAACACAGCCAATGACTACACCAGACAGGAACAACACTAGGATGAATACTACCGCATCTATGGTCCGCGCCAGAGAACGAAGATATTTGATAAAGTGGTACAGTCTACCAGATGGATGCTCAGGCCATGGATCATTCTAAAATAAGAGAAAACGTCGCTAGCAATTGACCACGTTAGAAACAAGACTGGGGCGAGTTTTGAATTTGAATTTAATTAGCAAAAGATTCCTTCATCTGACAACGCACGTCAATATCAGTAAGTCTGTGAAACCGACTACCGCCACCCGGTAGCTCAGTTGGTAAGAGCGTCGGTCTGTTGTGCGGAAGGACGTGGTTCAAGCCTCGGCCTGGACAACACTCAGGGTCTTAAAATAACTGAGGAGAAGGTGCTGCCTTTGTAATTACATCTGCAAATGGTTAGACCTTCAAGTCTTCTTGGACAAGGACTTAAAACCTTAGGCTCCGTCTGTCTTCACTATATAACCCTGCATAAGGCGGACGTAAAAGATCCACTGAAGACGCTGGTGACGACCATCTTCAGTGCCCGTGCTAACCGGCTGCCTTATCAATTGGGTCGCAAGGCCTGTTAGGCATCAAGCCGTCCACCCACCAGTGGTAAACGCATTAGACTAGACTAGAGAAACTTGAACGTGGTTGGATAAAAAGGACCAGAGTTACAAGCTTTCTAAAGCATGACCTCGAGCCAAATATTTTCCTTACCGGCCCTTCCACTTAGTCAATAAGTACATAGTATTCCCAGAGGTACCCCTTGTGTACGTAATGTACATCCACGGAGTACCCCTTGGGTTTATCAACATGTTCATTACCTTAGTCAATAAGTACATAGTATTCCCAGAGGTACCCCTTGTGTACGTAATGTACCTCCAGGGAGTACCCCTTGGGTTCATCAACATGTTCATTACCTTAGTCAATAAGTATATAGTATCCCCAGGGGTACCCCTTGTGTACGTATTGTACCTCCAGGGAGTACCTCCTTGGGTTCATCAACATGTTTATTACCTTAGTCAATAAGTACATAGTATCCCCAGGGGGTACCCCTTGTCTACGTATTGTACCTCCAGGGAGTACCTCCTTGGGTTCATCAACATGTTTATTACCTTAGTCAATAAGTACATAGTATCCCCAGGGGGTACCCCTTGTCTACGTATTGTACCTCCAGGGTGTACCTCCTTGGGTTCATCAACATGTTTATTACCTTAGTCAATAAGTACATAGTATCCCCAGGGGGTACCCCTTGTGTACGTATTGTACCTCCAGGGTGTACCTCCTTGGGTTCATCAACATGTTCATTACCTTAGCATAACCAAAGTGGTTTAACCATGTGACCAGGGAGGGTTCATTTAAAGATACGATAGGCAGGTATTCTCCCGTGTATTCTCTTGTCCACCAATTCTTGATCAAGCTGCGATAATTTATCAATAAATCATTAATATATTGAGAATTGATCAACAATTTGCTATTATCAACATCATCATCATCGCTATCAACATCATAGACATCATCACGATTGTCATCGTCACCATGCACCATCATTATTATAACTATCATCATCATCTTCAACATTATCAACATCATTACCATCATCACCACCATCGTCATAATCATCATACCACCATCGTCACCATTATCATCACTAACATCATCGTCACCATCATTATAGTCATCTTCACCATCACAATTATCATCAGCATTATCATCACCATTATTATTATCATCATCACCATCATCATTACCATCACCCGCATTGTCACCATCATTATCATCATCTTCACCATAATCGTCATCAACATCATCATTATCACCATCATCATCATCGTCACAATCACCATCAATGACATTATTACAAAGCAAGCAAAGGTAGCATTATGGTTGGAGCAGAGAAAGAACGGCCACTCAAAACAAAGGTATAATGCAATACCCCAATATATCCCAAGATGCACTGTATACTAATAAAACGTGTAAGTCCTTACCCAGCATTATGGATAGCCTCAAACACATTACTAGTATTCTTCGGCAGCCTGGTATAGTGATATTTATAAAGGTGTGCTCGGATGAACAGAGGTGGTTTGTTAGGAAAAGGATTCTTGTCCAGTAGATCTAGGACGTCTTGATGTCCTTGTAGTAGCCTGTACACCATGTGGACGAACCAAGGATTGTGATTGTACGAGCCTAAAGCTGCGAACCACATTTGCCAATCAAGACGAGGTTGATGGGGAGCTGGAACATATTAGCATAATATTAAACAAAGTGGTATACCACTAATAGACCACTAATAGCTCATTCAATTGGAACACAGCATTGAAGATAGACCGTAGCCTCATACTGAAACCTTTGTGCGTGACAAGCGAAGCATATCTCGGAAGTGGGCTACTGAGACGTCTGCTCAATTTATTTTCAACCCAGGGTACCCAGTAAATATTTTGTCTCATATTTTCAGGCATCGAATCCAGGACAGTTTGAAAATGACGTGGAAGTGTTGACTGCAGGTATTCAACACACTATGCGCATTCAGTTTGGTTCAACACTGTATCCACAAGGAGAAAATTTCAATTGATAACTGGAAATTACTTACCAACAACTGGAAGTCTTTTGTCCAAAATCCCAGGTTTATATAGAAAGTCGTACTCCTAAAAATGGAACGCAAAAAATATCAAGTGACGGGACTAATTTACTTCCGGTTTTTGACTTGCTTGTTTGTTTGTTGTTGCTCGCGCTGGTGCTCCATGTATTTGGCTCTTGGGAAGATAATGGGTGGGGAAGGGGGAGGGAAATAGGGAATAGGGATGAAGTAAGGATGACCTTTTCCATTTTATCCACCTTCGCTTGAGCAGATACGCAGTACAATAGTCCTCTTTATCTTGAGTGTAATGTTTGCCCATTACAGACCATGTGTCATTCCTTAGGCTTTAGTGCTACGTGCTAAATGCTCAGTCATTCGTGACAGGCGGTAAGAATAATTGAATTTAGCACGTAGCCTAAACTGAAACCTTTGTGCGTGACAAGCGAAGCATATCTCGGAAGTGGACTATTTGATAGCCCCCGACATACCTTCCAAGGTCCTTCCAATGAGTTGCTTCCTTCAACAATCACTTCCGGTCTGCCACCAACACCAGTCATGCTGAGCAATGACATTAAAACCAGTTAGAAACCAGTAAAAATAAAAAATAAAAAACAATAAAAATACGGATAAGGAGGTCATGAGGGACATGCAAGGAAAGTTGAATTAAAAAAGTGCATTGGCCAAGTTTGGGACTAGGAAGTGATGTCCCATGCCCCTCTCTTTCTAAGAAGCCACAGGAACCCCATGTGAGGTTCCCATGTCTCCTCCCTCATACCTTCTAATCCAAGCCCCTCTCTTTCTAAGAAGCCACAGGAACCCCATACCTTCTAAACAGCCCATAAGCGTGCACTAGCTCCAGATAATCAGTCTTGTGCTTCAATCTTTTGATGACAGGCCAGACTTTTTGTTGCGTGGCGTAGTCAATATCCGTGTAGGGAACCTGTGGGGTGAGAAAGAGACAAACAGATCACCCAAGTTCCTTGAACATGCAAGGTATCATGGGATAGGATGGGTAGGGAAAAGATAGAAGGGAATTGGAGGTGGAAGAAAGAATGATCAGATGAGTTGGGAAGTGAAAAAAAGTGGGCAGTAAAGGTGAAAGAATTTCAAGACGTTTTTAGTCATTAAACAGATCAAATCTACCTCACATGTCTGTGAATCAAGGGTGGTGTAGCAGTAGTACACTCCCCTCTACCCTCTGGGGTCTCTGGTGTGATTCCTAATTACCGCTGTGTTTCTTGATTACAGACTCATTTACTCAGGGTTAGCCTCGTATCAGTGTCTAAATATTCACAAAAACCAACGGTAAAGTAAAGAATGCACAACTTCAACAGTACGAACACTTTGAAACTCGACGGACCTTGACTGGAACACGTGAATATTCTTCACAAAATCGAGGCTAAGCCTGAGTAAATGAGTCTGTAATCAAGAAACACAGCGGTAATTTGGAACTTGAAAATAGTCTATTGAAGTACATTTGCTCACTCACCAGACTGATAGCAAACATGCCAAGAGCAGCAAAGGAGAATACAAACCACAGTAGAATAGACCAGACCTTGGTTACAAGATCTCTTTCCATTATACAACTATGAAAGATAAGAATAATATGCAATAATTCTTATCTGTTTAGTGCCTTGAAACTCTTGAAGTTACTGTGCGGATACTCCAACCGGGACCACTTTGATAAACTAGTATCATTAACCAATCATATTATGACATTTAGTTCAATATATTTAACCAGCCAATCAGATAACGCATCGATGTAATAAGAGCGTGATAACGTGGTAATCTGATTGGCTAACACTGTTATCAGTTCAATCTCTGTCTAGTTTACCGTTATCTGATTGGTCAGTTATATTCAAGAGGTCCTGGTTCGTGTGTCCGCAAAGTAAATGATTTAATTAAATGATTCTTAAATCACTTAAATCATTGAGATGCATGGACGGGATGAATAGGATAGGTGGGATAGTTGATGGGATAGATAGATAAAAGGGATGGATGGATGAATAGGATGCATAGGATGAGTGGGATGGATGGATGGATGGATGGGTGGATGGGTGGATGGGTAGATGGATGAATGGATGGATGGATGGATGGATGGATAGATGGATTGGATGGATGGATGGATGAATGGATGGATAGATGGATTGGATGGATGGATGAATGGATGGATGGATAGATGGATTGGATGGATGGATGGATGGATGGATAGATGGATGGGATGCATAGGACGAGTGGGATGGATGGATGGATGGATGGATGGATGGGATGGATGGATGGATGGGATGGATGGATGGGATGGATGGATGAATGGGTGAATGGGTGGATGGATAGATGGATGGATGGATGGATGGATTGGATGGATGGATGGATGGATGGATGGATGGATGGATGGAAAGATGGATGGATAGATGGATGGATGGATGAATGAATGGGTGAATGGATGGATGAAAGAATGGATAGATGGGATGCATGGATGGGTGATTAAAGGATGAATAAATGAGAGAATAAATGAGATGGATTGACTGGATGGAAGGACTACAAGAAAGGGGTAGAAGGGATGGAAGGGACAGAATGGATGCATTGAACACATTGATGAATAGTATATAACTACTGATTATATAAAAAAGAAATGACCAAAGACTAGATTCCAGTCTCTTACCCAATAAAAGCTCTCAGTATTTCAATACACAGGGAGCCCAATCCTATCCATATTGCGATTGGAGTAGCCTTTTCAATTGCATCGAAGAACTCTCCCTTAGAAAATGCTAGACAAACAAATGAATATGTTAGCCTCATTCAATAGAGATAATTTTGTATACTCATACAAAATACTCACTTATCTTGGACTTGATCACATGCTTTTTGGAAATTTCCAGGTCAAATAGCTTTACCATCCAGTAGAAAACAGTACCAATGACTCCAACAAATGCAACCTTTCTGAAGATATTCTTGATCCTTTCAACCCATGTGGGAAGTGAAAGCTGATGACCACTGAATCTGCTTCTTGAAACTGAAAACACATAGGCATGCTTAAAAAGAAATATCTTAGGATATATCTATTTATACCTATGGGTGTATGTACATGTCTCAAAGAGTACCAATGGGTGTCTCTAGGAGTACCTTTGGGTGTCTCTAGGAGTACCTTTGGGTGTCTCTAGGAGTACCTTTGGGTGTCTCTAGGAGTACCAATGGGAGTCTCTAGGAGTACCTTTGGGTGTCTCCAGGAGTACCAATGGGAGTCTCTAGGAGTACCTATGGGTGTCTCCAGGAGTACCAATGGGAGTCTCTAGGAGTACCTATGGGTGTCTCTAGGAGTACCAATGGGAGTCTCTAGGAGTACCTATGGGTGTCTCTAGGAGTACCAATGGGTGTCTCTAGGAGTACCTTTGGGTGTCTCTAGGAGTACCAATGGGAGTCTCTAGGAGTACCTATGGGTGTCTCTAGGAGTACCTAAGGATGCCTCTAGGAGTACCTTTGGCTGTCTCTAGGAGTACCAATGGGTGTCTCTAGGAGTACCAATGGGAGTCTCTAGGAGTACCCATGGATGTCTCTAGGAGTCACAATGGGTCTCTCTAGGAGTAACTATGGGTGTCTCTTGGAGTACCTATGGGTGTCTCTTGGAGTACCTATGGGTGACTCTAGGAGTAACTATGGCTGTCTCTAGGAAAACCATGGGTGGGTGTCTGTTTCTGGTTTTTCTAACTTACCAAGCCACGAGGGACAAACAGTCATTAAGTGTTCATCATCAATGATTGGTAACAAAACAAACACTGCTAGTAGATTGAAGAAATTGTAATTCCCAGTCAGAATAATTAATATTTGGAAAAATAACTGAAAGGAAAGCAAAATAAATAAATGAACAAATAAACAAAGGAACGAAAGAGCAAATGAAAGGATGAGTCAGTGTGTAACAAATTCTTTTTTAAAAGGAAAAATCATTGATCTTCTGGCTCTAAAGAACATTTCTACCCATTCCTAGGAAGAATGGTCTTATAAAGGCATCCCAGCCACTTTTTAGACAAATTTGATAGGAAATAATATAGGCTGTGCAAGTTCTAAATATAGGAAAATATAGGATTTTTCCCCAAAAATATAGGCACTTTATAGGAGCTAAAATAGCTTGTAAACATTAAATAGTAAACAATAAACACACTATTTTTAAACCATGTATGTGAAATTTTAATTTGTTAGATCAAAACTGTTGTTTTCTTTAGAGGTATTTCACCATCACATGGGCTGCCTGTGGTTAGATGGCAGAACAATAAAATCCCTTTGCTCTCGGGAATTGAATTCTTTCTTATGTAAAATTGTATTGTTTCTACCATTTAATATGGCTGCCGTCAGGTGATGGTGAAATACTTCTATTGTGTAACACTAACAGCTGTACAAACATTATGCCTTATATGGTGTTGTTTGTTCTGAATCTAGACCACAATACATCCTGTTTATGGAACTCAGGAAAGGCCTATACCTAGTATACAATCTCCCAATGATTGAAAACTTCTGACAGAGAATAGAGTGCAAATAATATACCCGTGAAATAGATAGCTAGCTAACTAATTACTAACTTTGTGCTATTTGCTGCCTAAGCTAATTAGTCAAAGAAATAGGAGAGCTGTGATAGGTAAACTAGTGCACATCTTCTACTCAAGGGCGAGCATTTAAAAAAATTTTTAAACACACTTACAAAAACTGAAACAATATTTTATTGTACATGCTTTTCCTTCGTATAATTTAACATGTTCGCATTTTTGTATCTATTCATTTGCATATTGAGTTGTTACTTTAGTAAACGTCCGTGCCCTTGTCATGCCTCGATTAATTCCTATGTCTTGTCTAATTAAGCACTAACTATCTCCTATTTCATCCTAACTAATTCTCGGGTATATTATTTGCACTCTAACAAAAAAAGCTAAATAAATAATATGGAGTACATTTTACCTGAGAGTAGAAGGAAAAGATCCTTAGTGATCTGACTGGTGCAAAGAAAAGCCAGCTAAGAGCTATCAGGATAACATACCTGAAAACAAGAGGGTACAACATTTATAGAATCAAAAAACATTGGATATCATTAATATTAAAAACTAGTTAATTATCATTTAAAGACTTTAACACACAAAAAGGAAAAAAACTGACCGATTTTCATTGATTAAAAGTGAAATTCTCCTAAAAGGCGCAAGCTTTGGTGCAAGCAATGAGTGTAAAAATTTGATCCACTGTGCGCTCAAGCTTTCCTTTTCGTCACATGTTAGCCAATCAGAAACCTTAATTCTGAAACGACAATACCACAAAATATTGTCTTCTCAAAAATATAAGAAACTATTTAGTGAATCGCGATACTACATTGGATACTGGGTGTGGCAGTAGTGTACTTGTCTCTAACCTCTGGGTTCTCAGGCTCAATTCCTGGATTTGTTGGGGCTTTCCCTTGGTTTGATGTTTTCCTCTGGGTTCTACAGCTTTCCTCCCTCCACAAAACCCAACACAATAAATTCCAATTTGATCCATGAGTTAGCCATACCCTGACTTGGATCAGTCCAGAGGTTGCTTCAGGGTTTGATCTGTGAGTTAGACATGCCCTGACTTAGATCAGCCCAGAGGTTGTTTCAGGGTTCTATCTGTGAGTTAGCCATGCCCTGACTTAGATCAGCCCAGAGGTTGTTTCAGGGTTCAATCTGTGAGTTAGCCATGCCCTGACTTAGATCAGCCCAGAGGTTGTTTCAGGGTTCAATCTGTGAGTTAGCCATGCCCTGACTTAGATCAGCCCAGAGGTTGTTTAAGGGTTTGATCTGTGAGTTAGCCATGCCCTGACTTAGATCAGCCCAGAGGTTGTTTCAGGGTTCAATCTGTGAGTTAGCTATGCCCTGACTTAGATCAGCCCAGAGGTTGTTTAAGGGTTCGATCTGTGAGTTAGCCATTCCCTGACTTAGATCAGCCCAGAGGTTGTTTCAGGGTTTAATCTGTGAGTTAGCCATGCCCTGACTTAGATCAGCCCAGAGGTTGTTACAGGGTTTGATCTGTGAGTTAGCTGTGCCCTGACTTAGATCAACCCAGAGGTTGTTTCAGGGTTTAATCTGTGAGTTAGCCATGCCCTGACTTAGATCAGCCCAGAGGTTGTTACAGGGTTTGATCTGTGAGTTAGCTATGCCCTGACTTAGATCAGCCCAGAGGTTGTTTAAGGGTTCGATCTGTGAGTTAGCCATGCCCTGACTTAGATCAGCCCAGAGGTTGTTTCAGGGTTTAATCTGTGAGTTAGCCATGCCCTGACTTAGATCAGCCCAGAGGTTGTTACAGGGTTTGATCTGTGAGTTAGCTGTGCCCTGACTTAGATCAACCCAGAGGTTGTTTCAGGGTTTAATCTGTGAGTTAGCCATGCCCTGACTTAGATCAGCCCAGAGGTTGTTACAGGGTTTGATCTGTGAGTTAGCTGTGCCCTGACTTCGATCAGCCCAGAGGTTGTTTAAGGGTTCGATCTGTGAGTTAGCCATGCCCTGACTTAGATCAGCCCAGAGGTTGTTACAGGGTTTGATCTGTGAGTTAGCTGTGCCCTGACTTAGATCAGCCCAGAGGTTGTTTCAGGGATTTTTCTGTGAGTTAGATGTGCCCTGACTTAGATCAACCCAGAGGTTGTTACAGGGTTGATGTTTAATATTGATGTTACTTACACAAATACTATACTCAGACGCTGGAACCAACTGGGTAACTGATGGAAATACCAGGCTAAAGGAGTTGGGATACACTATTGATGAAAAAGAGGTAAAGGGAAAAATGGAAGGGAAATGGAAATTATGAATGATAAATGGATAAATAAATGATTGAATGGACTCGGGAAGCACAGGCTAATGTGCTGCCTTGCACCAATGCTGACCCTGGCTAGAGTCTTGCAAGGCTGGGTGTAGTATGTGAGTAGAGTTGTTTGTTGGTTCTCTCCTGTGTAGTATGTGAGTAGAGTTGTTTGTTGGTTCTCTCCTGTGTAGTATGTGAGTAGAGTTGTTTGTTGGTTCTCTCCTGTGTAGTATGTGAGTAGAGTTGTTTGTTGGTTCTCTCCTGTGTAGTATGTGAGTAGAGTTGTTTGTTGGTTCTCTCCTGTGTAGTATGTGAGTAGAGTTGTTTGTTGGTTCTCTCGTGTGTAGTATGTGAGTAGAGTTGTTTGTTGGTTCTCTCCTGTGTAGTATGTAAGTAGAGTTGTTTGTTGGTTCTCTCCTGTGTAGTATGTGAGTAGAGTTGTTTGTTGGTTCTCTCCTGTGTAGTATGTGAGTAGAGTTGTTTGTTGGTTCTCTCCTGTGTAGTATGTGAGTAGAGTTGTTTGTTGGTTCTCTCCTGTGTAGTATGAGAGTAGAGTTGTTTGTTGGTTCTCTCCTGTGTAGTATGTGAGTAGAGTTGTTTGTTGGTTCTCTCCTGTGTCGAATGTGAGTAGAGTTGTTTGTTGGTTCTCTCCTGTGTAATAATAATAATAATAATAATAATAATAAACTTTATTTAACGATGATAAAAAACCAATTTAGCAAAGCTAATCTTACATTGGGTCATCAAGAAATATAAAAATACAAAAATATGTGAAGCTAATATAAATATCTAAACTACAAAATTTAAATATACACTAAACTATTGAGAAAAGATACTATTTATAATTATGATTTATTTAACATATATTTGTAGAGTTCCGTTCTAAAACTCTTAAATTGCTCAATATTTCTTAAAGCAGTAGGTAAATTATTATAAGCCTTTGCCCCACTATAGGGCAGACAATTTCTACTGATGCATAACTTAACTTTAGGTAGCCATAAATCATTATTTGCAATGCTTCTAGTTATCCTATTACAAACTGAAGATTTCAGCTTAAACATATTACTAATATACTGGGGGGCCATGTTATGAAGGGCCTTGTATACTAAAGTACACAGTCTGAATGTTACTCTTTGATGAATAGTAAGAATTCCTGATATGTTAAACAGTGGACCAGCCGAAGTCAGTTTAGGCTTATCAAAAATTATTCTTAATGCCATATTCTGTAACTTAAGGATACGTTTAGCATGACTTGAATGACCCCAAATAGTGCAACAATAATCAATATGTGGCTGTAGAAAAGACTTATAATAAGTCAATCTACAGTCTAAAGGTAAGAACTTCTTAATCCTTCTTAACAGATAGATTCCTTTACTTAAGGTCTTGGCTACTTTGTCAATATGACACTTCCATAAGAGGTGTTTGTCAATTATTACTCCTAACAGTTTTTCAGTTTTAGTTGTTTTCAACTTAGCGCCATTGTAGTAAACTTCAAGGTCACTCTTTAATCTTGCTGCTTTCTGATAAGTTGATATCAACATTGCCTTTGATTTGTCAAGATTAACAACCATGTTATTTTCATTGCACCATGTGTGAACATTAGACATATCATCGGTTAGAATGTCATTGAGTTCCTCAACTGTCTTTGCACTGGAATGAGATGTAGAGTCGTCTGCAAACATATCGATATTGGAACTAGTGTATAGGGGAAGGTCATTTATAAATACAATAAACAGCAGCGGCCCAAGTATGCTTCCCTGAGGTACCCCATAATGGACTGGTTTCGTAGATGACAGGATTCCTTGAATCCGAACACACTGCTGTCTGCCTTGTAAATATGACTTGAACCAGGATAGCACTAAATTATCACAATGATAGATTGCAAGTTTCTGAAGAAGTATATCTGTGTCCACCATGTCGAAAGCTTTGCGGAAATCCACAAACACTGTTCCAGTTAGAAGACCTTTTTCCATATTTGATGCCCAGCTGTCAATAAGCTTTAATAAAGCTGTTTCACAAGATTGCTTCGAAAACCTGATTGGGAAGTATGCAACAATTTATGTCCAATAAGAAAATCGTAGAAGCAGTTGTGAATATAACGCTCAAGGATCTTGCTTACTGCACACAATATAGCTATTGGCCTGTAGTTGTTAACATCACAATGATTGCCAGATTTAAATACTGGGGTGACCTTGGAGGTTTTCCAGACAGTAGGAAACTTGCCACTTGTTAAACTCTTATTAAAAATGCTTATTAAGGATACCGTAATTTCATTCGCAGATAATTTGAGGATTTTAGAACTCAAACTATCAAGTCCTGTGGCTTTATTAATGTCCATGGTAGACAGAAACTTGTGTACAAATTCTGAGGTTATTGGAGGAATATTAAATTTCAGATCATCCTTAATCCTTGAGTTTACCATGACTTTCAGTTTATCAAAGTTGGTTGCAGGCTGTTGATTTAAGATATATTGATCAACAACTGAGGAGAAGAAGTTATTAAAATGTTGATGTAGTATGTGTAGTATGTGAGTAGAGTTGTTTGTTGGTTCTCTCCTGTGTAGAATGTGAGTAGAGTTGTTTGTTGGTTCTCTCCTGTGTAGTATGTGAGTAGAGTTGTTTGTTGGTTCTCTCCTGTGTAGAATGTGAGTAGAGTTGTTTGTTGGTTCTCTCCTGTGTAGTATGTGAGTAGAGTTGTTTGTTGGTTCTCTCCTGTGTAGAATGTGAGTAGAGTTGTTTGTTGGTTCTCTCCTGTGTAGTATGTGAGTAGAGTTGTTTGTTGGTTCTCTCCTGTGTAGAATGTGAGTAGAGTTGTTTGTTGGTTCTCTCCTGTGTAGTATGTAAGTAGAGTTGTTTGTTGGTTCTCTCCTGTGTAGTATGTGAGTAGAGTTGTTTGTTGGTTCTCTCCTGTGTAGTATGTGAGTAGAGTTGTTTGTTGGTTCTCTCCTGTGTAGTATGTGAGTAGAGTTGTTTGTTGGTTCTCTCCTGTGTAGTATGTGAGTAGAGTTGTTTGTTGGTTCTCTCCTGTGTAGTATGAGAGTAGAGTTGTTTGTTGGTTCTCTCCTGTGTAGTATGTGAGTAGAGTTGTTTGTTGGTTCTCTCCTGTGTTGAATGTGAGTAGAGTTGTTTGTTGGTTCTCTCCTGTGTAGTATGTGAGTAGAGTTGTTTGTTGGTTCTCTCCTGTGTAGAATGTGAGTAGAGTTGTTTGTTGGTTCTCTCCTGTGTAGTATGTGAGTAGAGTTGTTTGTTGGTTCTCTCCTGTGTAGAATGTGAGTAGAGTTGTTTGTTGGTTCTCTCCTGTGTAGTATGTAAGTAGAGTTGTTTGTTGGTTCTCTCCTGTGTAGTATGTGAGTAGAGTTGTTTGTTGGTTCTCTCCTGTGTAGTATGAGAGTAGAGTTGTTTGTTGGTTCTCTCCTGTGTCGAATGTGAGTAGAGTTGTTTGTTGGTTCTCTCCTGTGTAGAATGTGAGTAGAGTTGTTTGTTGGTTCTCTCCTGTGTAGTATGTGAGTAGAGTTGTTTGTTAGTTCTCTCCTGTGTAGAATGTGAGTAGAGTTGTTTGTTGGTTCTCTCCTGTGTAGTATGTGAGTAGAGTTGTTTGTTAGTTCTCTCCTGTGTCGTATGTGAGTAGAGTTGTTTGTTGGTTCTCTCCTGTGTAGAATGTGAGTAGAGTTGTTTGTTGGTTCTCTCCTGTGTAGTATGTGAGTAGAGTTGTTTGTTGGTTCTCTCCTGTGTAGTATGTGAGTAGAGTTGTTTGTTGGTTCTCTCCTGTGTAGAATGTGAGTAGAGTTGTTTGTTGGTTCTCTCCTGTGTAGAATGTGAGTAGAGTTGTTTGTTGGTTCTCTCCTGTGTAGAATGTGAGTAGAGTTGTTTGTTGGTTCTCTCCTGTGTAGAATGTGAGTAGAGTTGTTTGTTGGTTCTCTCCTGTGTAGAATGTGAGTAGAGTTGTTTGTTGGTTCTCTCCTGTGTAGAATGTGAGTAGAGTTGTTTGTTGGTTCTCTCCTGTGTAGAATGTGAGTAGAGTTGTTTGTTGGTTCTCTCCTGTGTAGAATGTGAGTAGAGTTGTTTGTTGGTTCTCTCCTGTGTAGAATGTGAGTAGAGTTGTTTGTTGGTTCTCTCCTGTGTAGTATGTGAGTAGAGTTGTTTGTTGGTTCTCTCCTGTGTAGAATGTGAGTAGAGTTGTTTGTTGGTTCTCTCCTGTGTAGAATGTGAGTAGAGTTGTTTGTTGGTTCTCTCCTGTGTAGTATGTGAGTAGAGTTGTTTGTTGGTTCTCTCCTGTGTAGAATGTGAGTAGAGTTGTTTGTTGGTTCTCTCCTGTGTAGTATGTGAGTAGAGTTGTTTGTTGGTTCTCTCCTGTGTAGTATGTGAGTAGAGTTGTTTGTTGGTTCTCTCCTGTGTAGTATGTGAGTAGAGTTGTTTGTTGGTTCTCTCCTGTGTAGTATGTGAGTAGAGTTGTTTGTTGGTTCTCTCCTGTGTGGTATGTGAGTAGAGTTGTTTGTTGGTTCTCTCCTGTGTGGTATGTGAGTAGAGTTGTTTGTTGGTTCTCTCCTGTGTAGTATGTGAGTAGTTGTTTGTTGGTTCTCTCCTGTGTGGTATGTGAGTAGAGTTGTTTGTTGGTTCTCTCCTGTGTAGTATGTGAGTAGAGTTGTTTGTTGGTTCTCTCCTGTGTAGTATGTGAGTAGAGTTGTTTGTTGGTTCTCTCCTGTGTAGTATGTGAGTAGAGTTGTTTGTTGGTTCTCTCCCGTGTAGCATGTGAGTAGAGTTGTTTGTTAGTTCTCTCCTGTGTTGTATGTAAGTAGAGTTGTTTGCTGGTTCTCTCCTGCGCTTCAAGGGTTTTTTCTCCAGTTTCACTGGTTTTTCCTCCCTACACAAAAATCAATTTCTAAATTCTAATTCAATCTATCGGCTGACTTATCAATAGGGTTGCAAAACCTGTTAGGCATTACGCCGTCAACCCAGGAGCGGTAAATGCATTAGAATAGACTGATGATGAAATGGACAGAGGGCCGAAAGAATTGATCTACAGATGGATTGGTGGATTGACTGACACAGATGGGATGATTTAATAAAGTCCTCCAATGCTCATAAAAGTAAAACGCATTGAGAAAATGTGAAATGCACTATATAAGAACCCCATTATTATTACTATATGCAGTACTAAAGCATATAGATGCAAAAATCTATGACCTCTTTAGTGCGCACAACGTAACCTATACAGTCTAAAAGGAAACTACGATATATTAAATAGATGTCCCTATAAAATCATTGTCTTTAAAATGGTTCAGAAAATAAAAGTATATACAATACTTACAATACATTTCTAGCAATGAAAAATTTTATTATTACTAATTATTATTATTATTATTATTATTATTATTATTATTATTAACAGATGGACTGGTTATTGAATGAGAAGAGGAGAGAAAGAGAATGGGAATTCCTACCTGAGATTCGTAGTGCCAATCTAACGCCGTCAGGCCCCACCAGGTTGGACATTGACTGTTCAGCTTAACGACACCTGAACAGAACATTAAACGAAATGCCAACCATTTCACAAGCCAAAATGTGATGCCGTCATGATGACTGAATGATGAACTAAGAGAGAAATGTTTATGGTTTTAATATTAAGGAATTTTTTAAAATAAAATGATTTCAATTTCTGGGCTTTGCAGAGCTTCTTTGGTCTCTTCCATGTTTCCTCCCTCTGTGAACATGCTTACTTTAAAGCACACATCATTAATGGCTTTTTCACTAACATCAGACATTGGACACATCAGTAAAATACCAAACTTTATGTTTACTGCATTTTTCGAGTTGCGAAAACTACAGTAAGTGGCGTTGATGATGGTGCAGTCGATGAAGCAGATTTCAACAACGTTAATATTATTATTAGAAGTCACATTTTAAGCGTACCTTGAGGGAACATGACCAAAAGGAGCAACTAATACAGCTAAAAATCCTACTTCCATCAATAAGATATCCCTAGAGAGAAGGAAAAAGAATTATTCTTTGGACATTTAGCTAGTATTAATGAAGAATTATAGAAATAAAATCAGAAAATTGGAATATGAAGAAAAATTCTAAATCTCACCACTGAAACCACAAAAATGTTTGTCCAACCTGGATGATCAAGGAAATAAATGAGTATAAAAGGTATTACAGATTTAAAAAGTATTACAAAATATCCCTCAAACATTTACTTTCCTTTTATTTCCCCACTATTTTTTCTTTTTTAACTGGTCAATCAAACTCTTTCCTTTCTTTCACTTCTCCCATTTCAATAACACAATTTCCCATCCCATTGTACCATGATTATGTAAATGATGACTAGTTTTGGAACTAGTTTGGACTGCGTCGGTGTTTTTTAGTTGAATCAAATGTGTCGTAGTAGATAATTTTATCACCGTAGGTACGACGAAGACTCCAACGAAGGACTAACGTCCGAAACATCAGTCTACTATCTTTCATACCTACGGGGATAAAATTATCTACCATGATTATAACCTGATAGCAAAATAGAAAAACATCCCTACTCTTTATTTTCATTAGACCAATCATTCACATACTTTTTCCTTTTTTTCTCTCATCCTATTAACTCATTAACTCAATTATCCCATCCCATTTTACCATCATAACCTGATACCAAAATGAAAAAAATTCCAACTCATTTTTTCTATCTGACCAATCAATAGCCCACTTCCAAGATATGCTTCGCTTTGTCACGCATAAGTATAAGGCTATGTGCTAAATTAAATTAATTCTTACCGCCTGTCCAAATGACTGAGCATTTAGCACGTAGCCTCATACTGAAACCTTTGTGCGTGACAAGCGAAGCATATCTTGGAAGTGGGCTATTCCCATATTTATTTCCTTTCAATTCTCCCATGCATTAATAATCCATTTTTGTCATATAATTATCTATAAAATACCTATATTTCTCCTTTTTGAAAAACTGATATTTTCACAATTGAAAATAACATGTTATTTTTACATGTGCAAATATTGTTACCATGTGTATTTAAGCTATTAGTTTATGAATAAAATTTTTTTATAATGATAAAAAGCTTATTAAGTTGATTTTATGGATAAATATACAATAAACAGAATATTACATGGGCGCTTGGAGATACGAAGTTTATCTTCTCGTGTTGAAAATCTCTCACTCGTTCGCTGCGCTCACTCGTGAGAGATCTTTTCAACACTCAAAGATAAATTTCGTATCTCCGCACGCCCATGTAACATCCTCTATATCCCATTCCATTTTATTATTACTACCTGATAGACAGAGTAATAGAGAAACCACAGCATGAAAAATGAAACAGAATCTCTCCAGGAATCCATTGAAAAGGCCAGAAGAGATATCATCATACCAACGAGACAAAGCAGTTCCATTCCTGTCTCTATGTCCAAGCCAAGATGGGGCATAAACCATAGCAATGTAGGCTTATTCATGAAATTGTCCAAAGTTGTCGCATACTCTACAAAACAAATACTAGGCAGCTCAAGGTGTGGTCCTTTCGTCAAAAATAAATGTTTGATTCTCAATAAAAGCTCAATTTTTCAATGCAGATGACCCTCTGCTTCTGAAGCTTCATGATAATGATTATATATAGCCATTTAAACAAGTTGTCTTCTAAGGTTATCAGGAGCAGTAGTACACTCACATCTCTTCTCTGGAGTCACAGGTTTGATTCCTGGGCTCACGTGTGAGTAGAGTTTGCTACAGTAGGTTAAAAATAACCTTTATGCTAATCAGTCAGCTAACTCACAGATTGAACCCTGAAACAACCTCTGGGCTGATCTAAGTCAGGGCACGGCTAACTCACAGATAGAACCCTGAAACAACATCTGGGCTGATCAAAGTCAGGGCATGTCTAACTCAGAGATCAAACCCTGAAACAACCTCTGGGCTGATCGAAGTCAGGGCATGGCTAACTCACAGATTGAACCCTGAAACAACCTCTGGGCTGATCTAAGTCAGGGCACAGCTAACTCACAGGAGGAAAACTGGAGAAAATCTAACAAACTTAACTCACACGTGATGCAGAGTCCAAGAATCAAACCTGAGACCCCACACGTAAAGATGAGTGTACTACCATTACATTGTTCCACCCTTGATTTCCAACCTTAATTAGGTCTTATGTTTCATACAATTAGCATTTGTGACTTTGTTAGCTACCCAACCCACCCCTCCCCTCCTAAGAACCTCAATGACCCATTCATAAACTTCAAGTGAAATTTACTATCGAATATTTCTTAAAGGATATATTTTTTTGTTGTCCTACCTTCTTTGAATGCAATCTTCGCAGGCATAATGCCATTTCTACCATAGAGACCTATAGAAAATGTAGTCAAAATTTTGAATTATTTAAATTTTTAAAACTTTTTGTATCGATTTTCTCTCCAGACGTCGATTTTAAAACGAAGAATTTATCGTAGAAAAATATTATATTTTAAGTAAAACTTTGTGAAGTGCTAAAGTAGTGAGATACCTGGTATTTGGATGTAAAGAGAAGAGAATGCAAACAAATATATGGCAGCTATTCCCCATAGAAAAACTTTACGAACTGCAATCTGTTTGCAGTATCCCGCCATGTTGGAAGTGCTCCTTCAAGCATGCGCTTGAGCCTGAAGCACAGGTATCCCAAGGGACCTTATCTCTCTGCCTTAATCAAGAAAAAAAACCTGTCATGTAACTAAAGTAAGAAAAATCTTTATAAAACTGCTTTACTTTCTGGACGTGGAAGTAGTATCTTGATTATTTGGCTGAAGGGATACGCAAGCAAGCGCGTCCTACATCTTCCCGCCAAATGTAGTTAGCTTTCGGTCATTGGTTGCGGGGAAAACTAACCTCCCCCCCCCCCCCCCCCCCCCAAATACAAAACAAGGTACAATTTACGAGAAAAACTACGATTAAAACCTACATCAATACAGAATAGAATAGCAAGTGAAATTCCAAAAGAAAAACAACCGAAAATTCAGCCTTTTTGTTGCAGGTGAAAATACTTCGAAGGGCGGCTTCATAGTAAGAGAAGTGGAGACAACTTAGATAAATGTATTGCCCCTAAAACAGTCCCACAATGCAATATAATGCCATCTCGACCCAATATTTTCTCAACCTCGGATAGCAGAGCCTCATAACGAAGGTAAAATATATATAAAATATAAAAATATAAAATATATAAAAAATAATGCGATTTCGTTAATGCATTTAAAGGTCTGGGAACGGGAATGGGTTGGCATCGATAACGAAAATATTTCACACTCAAATTACAAACTGCAGATTTATTTTCTCTTTTTTATTTAAATATTTATATTATAACTTTAATAACGAGGATTCATTATATCTTTGTTCTTCTATCCATAGTGTTTGTGAAAAATATATGTAGAGGGTGTCACACGGCGGCGCGAAGATATGAAGTTTATCTTCGAGTGGTGGAAATATTCACACGATCGAGTGAACGCAGCGAACGGGTGAAATATTTTTCACCACTCGAAGATAAACTTCATATCATATAGACAAATCCACAAAGAAAAACTATGATTACAACGCTCCTCAAGTGAGCGGGAAAAGTAGTATAGGGAATGGGGGTTCCAGCGCAATCTCAACACGGGGTAAGACCCGCGTCAAAAATCCACCTACGGACGACCCCCACTCCAAGTGTGGTTGAGGGCAACAGCGCACTTAAATATGTTAGTCTATATATGGAGTGCGAAGAATGTAAGAGAACTTTTAAGAAAGAAGCGGATTTGAAAAAGCATTTGAAAATGAAGACGAAGTGTATGAGCAGTTATGATTGTGGATGTGGTAAGAAGTTTGAGACTAAGGTTAAATTGTTTTGGCATTGTCAGGACTGTGAGTACGACTACGACGACCTAAAAAGTGCTTGGTATTAGGTATAAAATATTTCCTATTATATAGATGGAATCCCAAAGCAACTTCAGCACGGTGTCAATACCCGGTAACGGTGAGATTGACGTTAGACAGTTTTGGCGTCAGTCAGAAAGGAAGGTTAAAAGGACTCTCCGAAAAGGTATAGAAGAATTAGGAGCCCTGAAAGCGAGCATAATGGTAGAAGTAAGTTTGTCAAAAGACGAGGTAATGACGACAGCAATGTTGCGATCAAAGTCGTTAGTGATATTAGAATCCACGAATCTGGATAGGTCACTCAGTGAAGCCTTAGAAGCAATAATGGAGTCGCTGTCTAACTACACGAAAGAAGGATCGGGTTGGACAGTAGAGGAGGTTGAAGGAATAGAGATAAGTATGGCCAGGTACGTACCCATACGAGGGGGGAGTTACGTACCGCTACCAACGTGGGTAGAAAGGAAGAAGGCTATTGTAAACGTGAAGAATGAAGACAATCGATGCTTTATGTGGGCAATCAGGTCTGCACTGTATCCAGCAGAGAAGGATCCCTGTAGGACAAGTAAGTATCCCACAGATGATTTAGAGTGGGATGGTGTGGAATTTCCCATGCAGTTGATAGACATCCCCATATTTGAGGAAATAAACGATCTAGCAATTAACGTTTACGGAGTCAGAGAGCAGACGATAGTACCGTTAGTTCTGTCAAAAAGTAAAGGAGAGCGCGTACATTTATTCTACCACGGCGGACACTACTCATGGGTTAAACACATTAGCAGACTATTCTACAGACATACTAAGCACAAAGGCAAAAAGTACTTCTGCGACTGCTGCTTGCTGTCATTTACATCCTTAAATGCCCTAAAGAAACACGATGAGATCTGCCGCGGAGTCGAAGAAGTGGCGCAACGGATCCAGATACCCACCAACAAAGAGCTTTCATACGCAGACCATCAAAAGCAGATGCAAGTGCCTTACGTGATATATGCAGACTTCGAAGCGTTGATAACTAAGGAAGAGCAGAAACGTGGTGCCACGAATAAGGTAGGATTACACGAGATCTGCTCCTTTGGTTACATAGTAGTCAGATCAGACGGTAAAGCAAACCCTCCTGTGATTTACCGAGGTAAGAACGCAGCTAATGAGTTTCTAGAAGCATTGCGAGAAGAGGAGGGGGAGATTAGAGAACAATTAAGACGTCCAAAGAAGATGGAATTTACCAAAGAGAACCAGGAGGCTTTTAACAAGGCAAAAAAATGCCACATTTGTCAACATACGCTTCTTCAGTTTGGAAGACGAGCCAAGAAAGCGTGGGATGAAGATGGAAAGTATCTAGGAGAAGCTCATTTTAAATGCGGGAAGTATGCTAAGAAAAGTGAGAAGCCGGGAAAGCCCTCCACGCACTGCATTCACTGCCACAAAGCATTTGTTGAGGATTTCTATGTGGATAAGGTTAGGGATCACTGCCACATCACGGGTAAATACAGAGGAGCGGCTCATTGGAAATGCAATATAAACTTCAAAGTAAATCCAGACATGGAGATTCCGGTGTTCTTTCACAACCTCCGCGGTTACGACTCCCATTTGCTACTACAAGGAACAGACGGCTCCGACGTCAAATGCATACCCAACAACAAAGAGCGCTACATGTCCGTAACTGTGGGTAAGCTGAAGTTCTTAGACTCGCAGCAGTTTATGGCGGACTCCTTAGCAAACCTCGTAAAGTATAACACCAACTTTCCCATTTCCAGTCAATATGGCGCGGAAAGGAAAGGAGTCTACCCATATGAATACATGGATTCCTGGGATCGATTCAAAGAGTCCCTACCACCCAAAGATCGCTTCTACAGCACCCTAAACGAGTCCGGCATAAAGGATGAGGAGTACCAGCATGCGTTAGACGTGTGGGAAAAGTACTCCTGTGAGAACATGGGGGACTACCACGACATCTACCTAAGGTCTGACGTAGTGCTGCTTGCAGATGTTTTCCAAAGCTTCAGAAAGATGGCTATGGAATATTACGGATTGGATCCCGCTAATTTCTACACGGCTCCTGGGCTCAGCTGGAGTGCTTTGTTAAAGAAGACAAATGCGCAGTTGGATCTCCTAACGGAATACGACATGTATCGGTTTATGGAAGACGGTATTCGTGGCGGCGTATGCGGGCCCAGCCGACGTTACGCCCGCGCAAACAACCCCTTAGTAGAGCACGACCCAGAGAAACCAACCACATACATTTACTACCTGGATGCGAATAACCTTTATGGTTGGGCAATGTCACAGTACCTACCTGTGAGAGACTTCGAATGGGATCCAGTGAAGCCGATAGACTTCTACATGCAGGTAGGAAAGGAGGAAGACAAGGGTTACGTTTTAGAAGTGGATCTGGAGTACCCAGAGCGCCTGCACGACGAACACAATGAGTTCCCCTTAGCACCAGAAGCGATAGAGATACCATTTAAGCAGCTAAGTCCGCTGCAAAAGCAAATGTGCCCTGGTTACAAACCGTACAGGAAACTAACTATGAACCTGATGGATAAGAAGAAGTATGTGGTACATTACCGCAACCTGCAGTTCTACGTGCGACACGGAATGCGCGTAGAGAAGATCCACAGAGTCCTAAAATTCACGCAGGAACCCTGGATGCGCCCCTACATTGACTTTAACACGCAAAAGCGTACCGCAGCGAAAAATGACTTCGAGAAAAACCTCTTCAAACTGATGAACAACAGCGTGTTCGGAAAGACAATGGAGAACATCCGCAAGCGCGTAAGCGTAAAAATAGTCAGCACCAAAGAGGAAGCAGAAGCATACGTGTCACAGCCAGGCTTCGTTAGATACGTAGAAATGCTGAACTTCTACGTGATTCACATGAAAAGGGCAAACCTCTTACTAAACAAGCCCGTTTACACAGGCTTTACGGTGCTGGATCTATCGAAGCTGCTTATGTACGAGTTCTACTACGATAAGCTAAAACCGAAATACGGTGATAAGTGTCGCCTCCTGTACACAGACACCGACTCCCTAATTCTAGAAGTGCAAACGGAAGACGTTTACAAAGACTGCCTCCCCGACATAGACGAGTACGACACCAGCGGTTACCCGAAGGAGCACTTCCTTTACTCTGCGAAGAATAAGAAGGTAATTGGGAAGATGAAAGACGAAATGTTAGGAAAACCCATAGTAGAGTACGTGGGTCTGAAACCAAAGATGTACAGCGTGCTAAAGTTAGACGGCGTAGAAAAGAAAGCTAAAGGCGTAAAAAAGTACGTGGTTAAGAAGGACATTACGCACGAGTCCTACCTCAACGTATTACAAACACGCAAGGAACAGCGGCATAAGATGAACAGCCTGCGCAGCTATGGTCATCAGATACATAACGTCACGCAGGAGAAGGTGTCGCTGTCTGCATTTGACGGTAAGCGATGGATGTGTGATGACGGAGTGCATACGATAGCATTCGGACATCACACGATAAGCAGTTCTTCCATGACGAACCCACGTGTGGGACCATCGTGAAGATAATACAAGATGGGCTGACCCTTCTTAGCTATTACGCTTCGGATCTGGTAAGTTTCCAAAGACCAATTAGGATCCGTAGCTCTTTTGGATCCTCCTTCTAATTCACCCGGTCCGTAGAGATATCGGACTGTGACATTACCTAATTTTTTTTCATGGGGGAAGACCGCCCTTGAACTTCTGACGTAGGACTTGTGTTCCACGTGTTTCTTTTTTATGGCATCCCTGGGTTTTATTCCCGTAGCCCTGGCCGCCTCGTTGTTCAAAGCCGCGACGACCTGGGGGAGCCGCTGTGTCCATTCCCTGTTGCGTTTGGAGGGATCTTCCAGCTCTTTCCAATATTGGTATCCAAAGAGACGCTCGGCTAAGGTCTTATTGAATCTTTCGACGATGCTCTGACCCCTGTGGTACTCAGCTTCAGCTCTCCTAATCTTAGTGCTGTGGTCTTTCAGGGTCTTGGTAACCACGCCCATGAACTCTGTCCCCGCATCCACTTGCAGCAGCTTAGGCCATTTCAAGACGCGCTTATAAATCCTACCTAGGGCTTCTGCGACTTCCCCAGAATCCTTGCTGGTTATGGGTTCGGCGTCCTTGTATCTGCTTGCGATATCGACTACGGTCAAAGCGTATCTATAGGTCTTTCTTCTCACCTTGTCGTGCGGTAAGAAAAGCAAATCTGCCTGATGAACCTCGTTGGGGGCATTTACGGTGAAGCTGGGCCTGGAAATGTACTTAGGCACGGGAAGATAAACCTGCCAGAGGGTTTGTTTTTTCAGCCAGTTCTTAGCCGTTTCGTCTGATACCCTGGCCGCGGTCGCGAGTTTCTTGATGGCCGACGCTCCTTTCCAATAGCCTTCAGGCCCATAGTAAATCCTTTTGAGTTTGTCCTCTACGCGGCCCATTATATGAATTCCAAAACAAGATTGATCTTGCGTCCGTTGAAATCCACCGTCTTTCCGTCCACTTTGATGGTGGTGTTTATGCTTTCTACCAAATTGGACAAATCATAGCTCAAAGAAATGGGAGTGTATTCTTCTGGGTCAAATGGATTACCTTTGGGTAGAAACTTGGACATAAGAGAAGACTTTTCTCCATTGTTGTAACTATGGACCAAATCGCAATAGACTTCGTAAGAGGATGCGACTTTCCATTTCACAGGTATGGCTGTGTCGGTAATTGTCTTGCCCGAGGCACATAATAAAGATCCCAATGGGTCAAGCTTTCCAAAAGTTACTGAATAGTTTGGCATATTATGTTTGAGGGTCATTTCGTGCGGCAATCCTGTGGTGAGCGTATAACCGTGTTTTGCTAATTCCTTAGCAAGGGTGATTGGTGTGTAATGTCCATCGGGCAGCAATACGCCTTGATAATTGCCGCCGCCTTTATGCTCAGTGATCAAGGCATTGACTAAATTATACCAAGAATTGTACAAAGAGCAACTAACCAGCCTAACCTTATGGGCTTTAATGGGGGGATTCAAATAAGTGGTAAAGTTATTTTTATCGCTTTCCAAAAAGACGATCATATATTACAGGGGACAAGTCCCCTTCTAGTGATCTGAGCGCAGCTCAGAGCAGATACGCCAAAGCTACGCCTCCTGCCAGCCCTGCGACTCCTACGAAGACCAGCTCGCTATCTTTTTGTTTCTTAGAAGGCTGGTAGTAATTCTTAAACTGAGGCTTTCTTAACCCCGTTAATGCCGCGGGGTGTGCTTGCGCATAAAGCTTAAAGGCGTAGTCTGTATTTTCAAAGTTCTTATCCGCCTGCATTTTGTCTTGGTAATTCTTGTCCAACCAATCCCTGTAAGCTTGTCTTTTTTCATTCCAAGCCGCCACGTCCCTTTGATATTTCTCCAGCGCTAAGTCGTGTCTCTTCCTTTCGGCGGCCAAATCTCCGCTGCGATCACCTCTAACTAATCTATCCAAATATTGACCACCATAATTAGCTCCAGTGAATGCTAAAGCTGCAATAACTCCACCTGCGACCACGCTAGCCATTTATATGTTAGGCAGGTACTTTTCCTTCTGTAGGTAATTCTTTGCCATGATAGCCCCGCCTACGGCAGCGGTCATCTTAGCAAAATTAGCGAAGCTCTTGCTTGGGTCTTCAGTAAAGTCTTCTTTGAGCACTTTCTTACCTACCCAACCAATACCCGCAACGATGGAAGTAATAATAGCTGCTTCTTCAACAGTTTTCAACAACGCGGTTGACATTATATTACAAAGCGAGAAGGAAAATCTAGGTCGCCGCGGGTGATAAATTTACTCCATTTCAGGGATCTTACTTTTTCTAACCTCCACAGGTGCGTGATATGTTGGTGGTTCTACTTTTGGCTTTGCTGCCCGCCATTGTAAGTAAAGGCTGCCTGCAGCTATGATGACTCCTAACGCGCCGATGACGTACCCAGGATTAATAAAGGATTCCTCTTCTTTTTCCTCCACCTTTTCTTCTTTTTTGGCTTTGTTCTTTTTATTCATCTCCGCGAGCTTCTTTCCGGCAGCGACTCTGCCTGGAGATTTAGCCTTGGTAATCTTGGTATCTTCTACGGGTGGTTGTTCTTCGGTGCCACTCATCTTATATTAAGGGACTTGAAGGACTTGACAAGTAACTTGATGACGACTTGACAATGACTTACGGACGACTTGACAACGACTTGACTAAGTACTTGAGGTGACTTGACAACGACTTGACAATGACTTGGCAATGACTTGACAATGACTTGACTAAGTACTTGAGGTGACTTGATCAGGTACCTCAGTAAGTGCTGCCTGGAAGACCTTTTCGACTTCTCTATCCTTCTTGAAGTCCTTCCAAGAGGCACCAAAGGTGCCCGCAAGTTCCTTCAAGTCGACATGCTGAGCTACGTGAAGTGCCGCAGAGGCGACTGCCATTAACTTACCGCACTTCAAAGACAACCACCCGCAGGTTATCTTAAGTTCTTGGGCGATGACATAGTCCTCGCTTATGTCCTTCCGCAGTTGCTCCACGTCGTCTATGGGCAGTGCAAGTCCAAGCAATTTAGTCGCAAGTCGGATAGCGGAGTCTGCTACGGCGTCCGTGGTCTTACTTGCAAGGGCGGCCTCGTACCTCTTATGGAACTTCTTAACTTCCTCTTCTGACAACTTATTAACTTGCTCATGGGTAAGTTCCTTGCCTATCATTTCTTTACACTTCCCCGAAGACACAAGGATGTTGAGTTGTTCCTTAAGGTTACTTTCGTCTAACTGCGCGGGGACTTCATCTAAGAGCTGCTCAATGTCCATATATGTTAATGGAATACCGAAACCTCAAAGAGAAGATCATCTTGGAATGTTGGTGCGTTTTTAGGTGCCGCATGTATTCGTGTAACTGTTCCTTGGATATCTCACCGCCGTAGTCGCTTAAGATGGTTTCCAGGTCAGACTTGCTCGGAGTATAAAATACGACAAGTGAACCTATGTTTTCCCTAAAAGGCTTAGAGACGCTGGTAAGCTGCTGCGAGAGCAACCAAACGCTGATATTGTCATGCCTACCGCTGAAGGCGAGTTTAACGAGCTCGGAAGTGCGTCTTTTTACGTCGTCCCCGCAGGCAATGTCATCCAATATGAGTAAAGTCTGTGTATCTTTAGGGAATTGCTTGTGCCAGAACTTCAAATGACTGGATAACTCGTTAGGGTCTAAGATATCTACGAAGAAGTCGTCGTCTTTCACTCCTATGCCCGTCCAGGTGCGGTTATTCACGTAGGTGGGGCATAATAGCACGATGTAGTCGAAGCGGTATCTAAAGGGTCCTAATAGCTGCTCCACGACGAACTGGGTCTTTCCGCAGCCGGTGGGTCCTACTATCAGAGCATTGCAGGGAATATGGTTCGGATCCATTATATATACGATGGACCCAGTGGACGCAGTAAGAAGGATTGCCACCGACGCAAAAGATAAAAGAGACACCATAGAAATGCAAAGGGAGGAGATAGACCGGTTAAAAGAGCGCGTGCAGGAGTTGTACGATGAAATGTGCGGTCTGAAGCGTGCAGAACGGTTTGGCGCGCTGATAACGATGGCAACGTGGGCTAAGGAGTCCGTTAAGGACTTCATGCGATATCCCCTGTAGAATGTTGACAATAAGGTTAAATCTTTGTTAAGGATGCCTGGAAACTATTTCAAAGAGTGTCTCAGAATGTTGACAATAAGGTTAAATCTTTGTTAAGTATATGTGGAAACTATTCCAAAAAATGCCTCAGAATGTTGACGCTTAGGTTAAATCTTTGTTAAGACGTGCCCTTCAAAGGGGTTCTTATTTTTATTTATTATTATTAAATATCCTTAATTATTCTTAATAATAATAAATAAAAATAAGAATGGGATTTGAGACTCTTTGCACGAACCCTACTTTACTATTTTAAGCCGCCTACTAATCCTTACGGGCTTTCCACATATACTTAACAAAGATTTAACCTTATTGTCAACATTCTAAGACACTCTTTGAAATAGTTTCCAGGTATCCTTAACAAAGATTTAACCTAAACGTCAACATTCTGAGACACTCTTTGAAATAGTATCCGGGGCAAAAGAGTCCATTAAGGACTTTATGCGGTATCTCATATAAGGGTTATTAAATCCTTATTATATATGGAGTGTGAGCGGTGTAACAAGGAGTTCAGCAGCAAGCAAATGTTAAAATACCACCTGGAAAAGAAGGTATGCGCTAAGAAGGCACGCGAAAGGCGTTGTAAGGAGTGTAATCGACTCTTTAGCAGCGCGCAAATGTTGGATTACCACGTGGATAACCGCGTTTGCCTAAAGAACGTATGTGAGCGCTGCGAGGAGGACAAGAACGACGAATGGCATCGACATCGGTGCCGCGGCAATTACGACCTGCTGAGCGTGGCTTGCGAGGAGCACGGCGACGTTGCTGCACGATGTTGCCCAAAGGAAACCCAAAGGAAGTTAACGCGCCGGAAGAAGGAAATTGACCAGCGCTTTGCGGAGTTTGACTGCGTCGAAGGCGTAAGGTGGGAGGATAGAGAATATTGGGAGGCAACTTGTGAGCGCTGCGGCTGTCAAAGAAGTGACCAACATGTTTGGCAGTGCCTCTACGACGGCCAAGGCGGCTTTAAGGAGTACTTAGATCGCTTTGAGGCCTGGCATGCCGGCAATGAGGCGGCAAGGAAAGCCCGTAGAAGTTAGAAAGGACCTAAGATAGTAAAGTAGGGTTTGTGCAAAGAGTCTCAAATCCCATTCTTATTTTTATTTATTATTATTAAGAATATTCGATAATAATGAATTAAGGATATTTAATAATAATAAATAAAAATAAAGACCCCTTTTAAGGGCGCTTGCATAATCTAATAATAATAAATAAAAATAAGGACCCCTTTTAAAGGTATATGCTAGCCTACGCAGCCGCATTCTTTGGAGGCATTCTAATTACCCTTTCAATATATGGACTGTATTACTTGCGAACTACCTGCCGACTGCATTACCCCTCGTAAGCCGCCGCGTAAAAAATACACCTGCCTTCATTGCGACAGGGTATTCTCCGAAGGATCCTTTGTGGGGCATTGGTGCTCCGCGGATCCTAAAGCGCAGCGGACTTTAGCAGACGCGCTTAACTACAAAGAGGAGATGGAGTGACTGTTCTTTCAATGTCAAACTTCCATCGGCCATTTACCTTACCATAGCTGCGTAAGTGGGTGAATTCCTTGCCCTGAATTACGTACCGCACGCAATCCGGCGCCCAAAGGGAATATTCCTTACCTTCTAAGTCTTTGAGGACTAACCGTAAACGGTCGATGTCTTCGAAGACGACGTAATTTTTTATTTCGTATGCTTTACCGTGGACAAGATCACGCCAGTGAGTCAAGCTGAGCTTCATTATACCTATGGAATATCTTTAGGTGCGTTTTCAAAGTGGCGTAGGACTTAAACCGCTTTACACAGCCCTTACAGGGAATACGAATGCCATCCGCGTAATCCATCAGGGCACGGCAGATAATGTCGTAATCGTTGCTAACCATAGTTAGGTAACCATTTACATCAAGCTGCGAGATTTTTTTGGATTGCTTCGCGGACAATACGCCGTTTCCTTTTGGGGTTTTCAACTCAATACACAACCCGCGGTATTTCTTATGCGCATTTAGGATTAAAAGGTCTGGCTGGCCGGCTTGGTAGCCTTTTCGCCAGCATGTTATGCGCTTGCTGTCTGAATCTTGAAGTTCGCCAAGACCCGGCGCTATGATGAATTCAGGGTAAAACCTACGCATGTAATCGACTACCTTTGCATGCAGGTCAGCTTCATTTTCTATCTTAAAAACTAATTTATTCGGGCTGTCGAAGCGTTTGTCCATCGCATATTTACCCGTCTTTCTCAACGCGGGTAGGACTTCTTCGAGGACCCAATCTTGGAATTCTTCTGCCTTTGCCATCTTCGAGGAGAATATCAACTGATACAACCCGGATTCGTTCACATACAGGGAATGTGGGTGTGAATTGGAAGGGAGGCGATTCACCTCCATTCTAAGTTCGCTAAGCCTTACCTTGTATTTATCGCGAACGTGCACCTTAATTGCATCTTTTGGGCGTTCGTAGCCCAATGCGGCCGCTACTTCCTTTGCTTTGAAGTACAATTTATCGCCTTGCACGACTTGCAGTTTCGTACCGTTGCTTTCAAATACGCGAAGCATTGTATATTCAAGAAATATTTTAACATTGACGACTTCATTCCTCAGCCGTCCAAGTAGGCAACGCTTTTCAATTGGTTCATTTCTACGCTTAACTGCGCGTCAGACACGACGAAGACGTAGCAGTTTATTTTATCACCGTCGCCCGCGGAGGCATTCTTGGTGCGTTTGATCTCCAATGTTATGCCATCCTGCGTATTTACTAGACGGAGGCCTTGACCATGTAGGTCTTCGTCGTTAATGGTGCGCATGTCAATCCACAGCGCATATTTGTCCTTAAAGAATTCCTCAGGGCTAATTTGGTCGCCAAACTTGCGCATTGCCTCCCTGTACACGTCTGCGGGCTTTATCCCCTGGGAGTAGACCTTGTTTGGAACGCCGTTTATGTTGACCCCCACGTTAGTAATGTTGGGGTTGTGAAAGGCCTCGCTGTCGCGCTTACCAGCCTCGTAGGGCTTAGCAAACACCAGCATCAACCCCGTGAGACTTCTTCGGGGGAGGTTAATGCTTTGGTTGATAACCTCATCCGTCTTATCCAAGAAACTGAACGTCTTATACATCACTACGTGGTCGTAAAGGAATGCCTTCCCGGAGCTGTATTCCATGCCAGCGCTACGGGCCAGCTCTTCGCTGTACACGGTCTCGTACTGTAATTCTAAGTTGGTAATAGAGTATGGGGTTGTTGTGGTAAGTGCAGTGCTTAGCCCACCAATAATGTTATTAGCATCTGCTAAAGTTACTTCAAACTGTAGCTCGGATAACTGTCTTGGGTAATACGCGCCGTGATTCGTAATCACTTCAAAGTCCAGTGGTATGACATACTTACTACCATAGGCTGTCTTTATTCGCTTTGCGTCTGCCACTGCGGTTTCTCCGCTGCCGTCAGTAGGTTGCGTTTTCGTAGGTGTGCGGACCTTACGTAAAATGACACTACCAATTCCTTGTTCTATCCTTTGCGCGCGGTCAAAGGCCGTCAACCATAAGTCTTTGTACGTGGTATACAGATCGTACCTATTTAAGTCCAGCAAGGATTCCCCGGCGAACTTTACGCGCATCTTAGAAACAATGTTGCGACCCACGTTGTTAACGATAATCCTTTCATCTGTGGGGCTTGACTGTACCGCTAGGTCGAACCTTAAAGCCAGGGTGCCAGGAACCAATACTAGGTTATCCGTTAGGCGGGGAACGCCCACATACAGGGTTTCCCCTGGCTTAGCGCTAGAAGGGGTAAAGGTGACCCGGTGAAAGGTGCGTTCCGCTTTCAGTCCGCCAACCTGCTTAGGTAATACGTTGGGATTTAACTTTGAGCTTATCATATATAATGGAAGTAGAAGGAACGGATTTTGACCCCCTTACCGAAGAAGGCCAAGTCGATATTAACGATGAAGAATTTGATGAATGGACTAAAAACGCGGGGGCAAAGCCTTTGCTTTACGACATGGCCTTGATAAGCAAGTATGGCAATAGGTGGAAAAGCTTCAAGGCAGCCTTGAATCGCATGTGGCAATCAAGGAACCGCGGCAGCCCCGTCCCCGAGTACTTGGAACTTCAAAACACAGACGAAGCAGCCGCGCGGGAAACCGTAGAGTGGGCAATGCAAGAGCTAACGCAGCGCTACGACAACTTTGATGCTGACGACGTAAAGCTTACGGAAAAGGGAAACAAAGTCCTCATAAGCGTTCAAGACTTAAGATTTCCCGACAAAGACCGCTGGACAAAACCGCAACCCCTCTTTGATGAGGAGGGCAACGTTAGGGGCGACGTCTCAAGATTAAGAGGCTTCCAGCGTGCTACTAGAAGCATGTTAGAAAGGTTGCAAACCCTGAATGAAAAGGTTGCGCTAGAAAGGCGCGCTATCGAACTGCAAAAGGCGCTGGAAGAAAAAGAGGCGGCGTACGAAAAGCAAAGTCGACTACTTGCTAATGCTGAGAAGAAGTTTAGTCAACGAGACGTAAGAATGGAAGAAATGACGAAACACTTAGATCAGGCTTTACGTGATCGGGATAAAGCAGAAAGGGAGTTGGAGGAGGCTAAGAAATCACATGCTCCGACGGCGGCGTTAGAAAAAACGCTAAAGGAAAGGGAGTCAAGCTATAAAAACAATTGTTGCGGCTGGGTCAAAGTAAAGACGAAAGCATACTGCAAATTAAACGAGAAGCCGAAAAGGCTTTAGATGAAAGGGATACAGCTCGACAGGCTTTTCGCCTTGCTCTGCAGGACCTAAACATGAGTCAGGAGGAAGTTAGGAAATTACAAACCACCATAGAAGGTTCTTTGGTGGAGCGGCGGCAGTTAGTTGCTGAAATCAACATTAAAGAAGAGCAAATCCAGCAAAAAACTCAGGCCATCGAAGACCTGGAAAAAAACATATCCGAAAAGCAGGAAATAATTGCGGACCTAACTCGTACCGAAGAAGAAAGGGAGGCTGCCCAAAGGGAATCAGAAACCCTTCAGGAGAGAGTTGCGGAATTGCGAGCGCAAAAGGAAAACCTGGAAAAAGAGCTGGGGCTTACCACCAAGGAAAAGGTAAAAAGAGCTCTGGTGAAGTATGGTATTCCGCTGGCATTTGCGGTTGCTATTTCGAGCGTAGTAGGAGTCATCCTATCCGCGCTTAAGGCTACAGGCGCGGGCGTAAAGAAATTAGGTAATGGACTAACGGACTTGGGAAAAAAGATGGCAGCCGGTCTTCCTGGGCTGCTTGGTAGCGTTCTTAGCCTGACACTTAGGGCCGGCGGTGAACTGTTAAAGTTCGTGGGGAATAACATTTGGATCTTGGTTGTCGCTATTGGGGTGGTACTCCTGAAGAAGATGAAGGGTTAATCTTATCCTCGTGTATTACTGGTGGCTTATCGTCGTCGGACGCCCGAGGCGTCCTCGACTGGGGATAAGTAAAGATAGTATTCGCGCCGCCTTGATAATGCGGAACTAGTGGTATAGCGGTCATAGTAGAAATGGACTTATGATTCCAAATAGCGTCTGGTGGGGGATTGGCCAGTGGCGTAGAGGCATTTAGTCGAATGCGGCTGCCGCCCCCATCGCTGGGTCGAAGTTGAAGCTTTGCATATCGGCAATTGGCTATTATGTGAAAAGTTATTGCCGTTAGGTTTTCCCTACTATACTTATAGGGTTCCGAGGAAAAGTGGGCCGGGATCCTAGTATTGTTCTTCTTCCTGTAAGGATGTAATGGCTGGTCGTTCTCATCGACGATTCTAAACCCGGCGTTACAGGAGTATCGCGTTGAAATGCAAATAGTGCATATAACCAATCCTAAACCCCCAACCTCCGCCCACAATCCGGCGTCTTGCCAAACATTATCTACATAGGTTTTTTCCTCAAGGTAATGAAAAAACCAACCTTCCTTCATGTGTGGGTTATTCATATATTACAGGAAACAAGTCCCCTTCGTTAGAAGGTCAGGAAATAAATTCCCTTCTAGAGACTAACCACCGTAAGAGTGCTAATGGTTGCGTGATTATAAGGCTGATCTCTTTGATCCTCTATGCTATTTACCGCGACGCTTCCAGTATCGTCTACTCTCATTTGTAGCTTTACCTTCCCGTGGCAATCGGCGACCATATGGAAAGTCCAAACCGATAAATTTTCATCGCTGCCGGGGGGCGGCTCTACGGAGAAATGCGTGGGCTCCCTGTTGTTCGTCTTCGCGCGCATAGGCTGTAGTACGCCATTCTCATCCAGGAACCTAAAGCCCACGTTGGCATGGCTGCTCGTGCCAATGCAAATGCTGCATATTATCAGCTTCTTCCCAGAGTAGTTTAAATTCACAGCCATGCCCGTGACATCAACCCAAGATGCCTGGTTGTATTTTTTCTCGCCTGTGTAAGTCGTATAGACGCAATCTACTCCAGCTACGTAGGGGTTGTTCATCGCCATATAATAGCTCAGACCAATGCTTGCAGCTGCTAGACCGGCTTTTAGTAAGTTATGGTCATATTCCTCGGTAACCTTCTTTACTGGTTTCTTTGGTGGCTTTTCTACATGCGCCTTCTTTGATGGTTTTTCTACGTGCTCCTTCTTTGGCTTCTCCACGAAATGGGGAATGTTCCTAAGAGTGTCAGAGTTCACCGTCATTCACCCCAAACTTCATATCCTTAGTAGCTCGTTGAAGTTTGTTGTTGTAACCCACGACGGAATCGGCGTTGATGACCAAATTACTTGGCATTAGCCAACAACCAGGACTCAGGCATAATCCAGTCTAACCTTTGATTGCTGCACCGCAAGTGATATCTTTGAACTGACTTAGAAATCTCATTCTCGATAACAGCGCTTTCGAAGAGAACGAGGAATACTTGTTGGGTTTCCTGTGACGCACCGGAGGCATCTACGATGGGGCTGCGAGTGCTAACCTGTGCTCCTAGAATGCAGTAAACAAAGGCTTCAATGCTGCGGTTAATCCTTGCTAGGTTTTTCAGTCCAATGCCCCTTTGCGGCAAAGAAAGGCGCCCACTGGTATTTCTCTTGCTTTCTTGAAGTAAATCTCAATTCACCTTAGTGACGCTTTACCCCCCTAAATCTGAGATTCCCATCTGCTAGGATAAACCCCTACCGTAGTTTCTATGCTGGCGCCACATACGAAATAGGTGTAAGTCCTCTCCTAATCCTGGGCGGCACCCTCTTGTTGCGTAAACAAGTGGTAGCTTACACGCTTCCCTTATCGCCCCATGCGACGTTGTCAGAGT